>NC_060120.1:110384882-110687912 GCF_021461395.2 Schistocerca americana
TGTGGGTCACGTGATTTCAAACAATTCCTTTAGTATCTCTACGCGACCTGAGTTTTTATGACGGCGCAAGCTGCACCAACATTTCTTCAGTCAGAATCTCGATCTGGCCCTTTGGAGATGTCATGCTGTGCCACACCAGCCACTGCCTACTGATGGAGTTGCCAGTGGCTGCCTTCATGACTTGGTCTCTGCGTTAGAAATGAGCAGGAACTTCGTATCAGCCGGCGACGTTTTCTTCGTAAGTCATTCTTCCATCAAGTGATTCTTAGACTGTATTTTGTTCTTCTTCCAAGTGAATATTAAACTATAACTGTTTCATTGTTACAGCCTTCAGCCTAAGTCCGGACTTGTGTAAATTCAGTGCTAATCACGGCTTTTCCTAAATTATTGTAGTGAGTAATTTTCCTCCAAAGAGAAACTTTTGGTTGATGCGCTTACTAATGAAACTGTTCCCATTTGTTTACCTGGCTTGTGCTCTCACTGTGCCACAAATGGGGCATGACATATCACATTACTTATGATTTCTCTGAGAAATTAAAACTTCATAAAATATTCAGTACCGAATGCACTCATAAAGCTTTAAGTAAAGTTAAGTAATTAATTGGATTGGATAGGATTGTTTGGGGGAGAAGACCAGACAGCGAGGTCATCGGTCTCATCGGATTAAGGAAGGATGGGGAAGGAAGTTGGCCGTGCCCTTTCAAAGGAACCATCCCGGCATTTGCCTGGAGCAATTTAGGGAAATCACGGAAAACCTAAATCAGAATGGCCGGACGCGGTATTGAACCGTCGTCCTCCCGAATGCGAGCCCAGTGTGCTAGTCACTGCGCCACCTCGCTCGGTAAGCGATTAATTGTTTGTTTATTTGGAGGTATGTAGATATGCTCTTGGTACATATTGAAATCCCTTGGCCACAGCGCACTAGCTAGCTGCTAGAGGAATTACAACAAAATGGCTCAGCTCAATGGCAAACGAAGCAGCCAGTGTCGTTCTCAGCTTACTGTGTAGTGATTGCAAAATGACGTGTCTTCCACGAAACTCGATAAGATCACAAAACTCGATAGCAGTTGGCGGATAAAGAACTTCTTGAAGTTACATTTTGTATTTCATTATATTTCGCTGTTTTCGTGTTATAACTAGAGTTTTATGACAGTATGATATTTCAGGGCAATGGCACATGAAAGATCAACCACGAACGTATCACTCTTGGGACCATTTGTTATAATGAAATGCCAGTTAATGACACATCAGCGGTAAAAGCCTTCAGGAGGTTCTAAAATGAGAGATAGTGTTGTTGGCACATATACGTGTTGTAACCTCCCCGAAAGAAATTTGAAAAGTCAATTTTATTGAGAATGTGCCAAATGCTGTCTTCCCACAAAAATGAATAATTAAAAATGAGCCAAGTGTAACCTCCCCGCAATAACACAAATAATTAAACCTGATAAATTTTATAAGGGCAGCGGCGCTGACCTTCTGCCCTGTGCAATAATTAAACCTGAACACAAAAACCAAAATTCTTACATCAGTAAACTCCATCAATATCTGCTCTTATTTTTCGGCACAGCTCCGTGCAGTGCTGGCCCATGTTTAATTTTAATTCTTGGAGGGAATGCATAGGAAGTATTACTTGACTTTAAATGAATCTTTTTGTTTAAAACAGTTTCTTTATAAGAAAATTATTATTGGGGCAATTCTTGAACAAATTAATTACAATTAACATATGTCATTAGCTGAGCGCAATGCTGCATCATTACCTTTTAAAACAATATACCTCGTCCTGAATCGTGACCAGAGATGGAAGGAGAGCACGCCGCCGACGCATGCCGACGTCCTCTCAGTCCACTCGCTACAACTACTGCCGACTGAGTGCCCCTCGCAACTGCCTACTCGCAACTCAACACTCGCGCTGTCAAGCGCAGACTAGCAACGATAAATAACTCTCTGGTCAGAGATTCTGTCATGCCTCGCCATCGCTGGTAATGAATACATACGTGTTTCATAACCCTCCACTGGGAGGTAAAAATTTGGCAGCGATGGTGAGTCATTTGGACTTGCCATGAGCAACAAATTTTTTCTTAACTGACCAACTTTACAATCACAAAATATAAGTTTATAGGTGTAGAACATGAAGTAAATATAGTGCACATGCACCGAGTACACAACATATCAGACAATGACAAAAAATATATATACAGTGAGTACAGAACATATCAGCAAATCACAAAAAATGTATATACAAATCATATTGATAAATGACAAAAGTGCACACGCACTGAAGTAGTGAACATATCAGGAAATCACAAATGTATAGGCAACGAGTACAAATCATATTGAGAAATGACAAAAGTGCACACTCACTGAAGTTCAGTACAAAACATATTAACAAATGGCAGAAGTGCACACACACTGTAGTTCAGAACATATTAAGTAAAGACAAAATGTATATACAATGAGTACAGAACATATTCACAAATGGCAAAAGTGCACATGCACTGTAGTTGAGAGCAAATCACAAAGATGCATATGCAATGAGTAGAAATCACGTTTACAAATGACAAAAGTGCACATGCACTGTAGTTCAGAACATATTTGCAAATGAAAAAAATGTATAGGCCATAAATACAAATCATGATAACAAAAATGATGATTTTTTTTTTTTACTATGTCACAAGAATTAGGATAGGAAAGGGAAGGATTGCATCATGGTTGTAGCACTTTAGGTTGCACGCAGCTGCACTGAAAGTCCATATCTTTCTACAGAAGCACAACACCAAGTGGGACAATCTGAAGCTCTTTTTCCAGAAGTATTAATCAGCGTAGCCAAGACACTGAAATGTCGTAGTAATATTCCACGTTATCTTTTTGGTGGTACATTAGGTACACCAAACAGTGGGACCATAATAGCATCTCCATTGCTCAAGGTGGTGGACAGCATGTCGTGTCAACACCACGTTCTTGTAAAGTAGATCAACGTAGAATTAGTGCAAAAACCAAATATAGTGCTCCATGATCACGTTCTTGTAAAGTAGACCAACGTAGAATTAGTGCAAAAACCAAATATAGTGCTCCATGATCAAGTGGATATACAGGACAAACGGATATTGCAGTAATTCAAGGTAGTTAGGTCAGAAGGTGCAGGACGTTAAGTCACATACTAGTCTTCATTGAGAACTACATTAGTAGTCTGCGGCATTCACTGCCCAGTTATTGAACATTTCTGTACCATGTATGTAGTATTACAGAATAATGTTCATAGATTGGCGTTTTACAGAGAACATTGGCACTCATTGCCTAATTATATTACATAATAATATTCATGTGGCATATTACAGAGAACAGTGGCACTCATTGCCTAATTATAAATCATCAGAAGTCATTACATAATTATATTCATGTGGTGTTTTACAGAGAACATTGGCACTCATTTCCTAATTGCAAATAATCAGAAGTCATTACTGAAAACAGGAGGTGGTCAATAACATAGTATTACAGAATAATGTTCATAATTAATCATTAGTCATCTCAATACAGTAATCACTAGCATTCATTTCCCAGTTACAAAGCATAAAACAGGAGGTAGTCAATAACATAGTATTACAGAATAATGTTCATAATTAATCATTGGTCATCTCAATACAGTAATCAGTAGCATTCATTTCCCATTTATAAAGCATTATTATTATACTCAAAGTCTGTGGTTGGAAAACATCATTTAGTATTACTCATAACTCTTTTAAATTGGTAGCATTATTTGGGACTGGTAATACTTTCCTTTTTTTGTGTTAGTAATGCATTGCGTTGGGTAATTACACGGGAAATAAAAAAAAATTTGCTTTTGGGTTGTTGCTGTAAATTAAAATGTGTAACGTTCTTCGTCATGAGTCAGCTGTAGCAAGATTATGAAACAAGTAGAGTATATGTAATCACCTTCATAAATGACATAGACTTAATGAACAACTGCTTATAGCACATTAATTTCATAAATAATTTCTCCTGCAAAATATACAAAAATGGATTATTAAACTGAAAGAAGAAACGCATTTTATGCTGAAAAGTAGTGAACTTTGAATTAACAGGTAATGAAATGTGTATAAAATTGTGTTCCATAGCTGTCCCTTCCAAAACCTTCAGCCATCATACTGTCCAATATAATACCTACTGTCAAAACGAACTGCAACAAATACTTAAATAATTACATAGCATAAATACATAACTTCAACAATAGCCTCATCTGTAAAGAAAAAACTTCATTATCCATCACTTCATTATCTATATTATCATAACTCCATTATTATCATCACCTGTAAAGAAAAACTTCATTATCCATAGTACCATATTCCTCATCATTATTCGTCAGCATTCATTATCATCTGCAAAAAATCACTTCATTACTCATTATACAACTATTCCTTATTTCTATCATATTTCATCACTAAAACTAAGATGTGTAGTTCTGTCTGACAGCCTGCATCAATCGCCTCGTATTCTGAAAGAAAAAATTAGTTAAGACTGCTATTCTACGATGTGTATAGTATATTCTTGTTAATGCTTGTTAATTCTGATCCATTTACTCTTCATCACGAAGTATTCCATTCTCTTTCGTTCATTCCGAAGGTGAAATTCCCATTTTGTTTAATTTATTTCTTTCACGCATCATTTCTTTCTGAAAGGTAACATAATTAAGCATACAGCATAACATGACAGAAAACGTAATATGTAAAAAAAAAAATAGATAGTATTCAGAGGCAAAAATGTACCCAGTGTATCACAATGTAGCAGTAAAGTAGTTACGATGTTGAGATATCATAAGGCAAAATGTCAAAGTCAACTGGTGTTTGCTATATCTTAACTGATTTCATAGTGCATACAAACAAAATATGAAAACAATAGTACAAACATAAAAAAATGATGACAAGAAATGTGACCTTCTTTGTGTTCAGCTTGTATGTTGTGTAGTTAATAGAGGCGAGAATTGAAGACTTTAATAGATAAAAAATTTGATAAAATTAATATATCACTAGATAGAACTGCATAATTATTCGTAACATACGTAATTTTATCTGGAAAATGTGCACTGTCAACGTGTAACGACAAGAAAAGCGACCTGCTAACCTTACCTGGCCGGGCACTTGCCAAGAAAAAATACGACAGTCATCAGTAAGTAATCACATAAATATAATTGCATAAATGGTCATAAAATGTGTAAATTCATCTGGAAAAATATGCACAGTCTGATGTGTAACGACAAGAAAAGCGACCTGCTAACCTTACCTTGCCGGGCACTTGCCAAGAAAAGATACGATAATCATCAGTAAGTAGTCATGTGAATATAATTGCATAAGTGATCATAAAATTAGCAAATGGCATTATAGCATGTTAAATCATAAAGTATCTTCATTCAATAAAAGGTTTGACGTGATTCCAATGGTGGTTTCCTTTCGATTTTCTGGTTCTCAAAGTTTCGACGTGTAGAACATTAGGGTGAGGAATGCTGCGAATCCGATATGGACCTGCGTATAGAAGCTCAAATTTACTGCATCTACTTTTTCCTTTGTTGGATAAATAGTGTGTACATACTAATATCTTCTGTCCAATGTGAAAGTCACGGCGTGTACAAACCTGTTTTTGCTGTCTTCTCCGGCACTCTGCGGCACGTTTGATGTTGTTCAGCGCAATGTCAATTATTTCATGGTGTCGTAGTCGACGAGATGTAGGAAATGTTACTAATTCTTTAATTTTGTTAGGTGGTTCAGCATTTTTCAGTATAACAAACGGATATAGCATAGTGGATTCATTTGGTATGGAATTAATTACATCCTGGAATGAGTATATGTGTGTGTCCCAATCAATATGTCTTTTGTGGCAGTATATTCTACACAGTTTACCAATTTCTTTCATTAATCGTTCACAAGGGTTCGAAGAAGCATGGTACCTGGATATATAGGTCGGAGAAATGTTTCTAGCTCGTAACATATGTGTCCATATAGCAGATCGAAATTGTGATCCATTGTCGGAAATTACTTACATCACATGCCCTACATGAAATAGAAAATGTTTTACAAATGCTTTCGAAACAGTTTTAGCAGTAGCTTTGCGTAACGGAGTGAAGGTAACAAATTTTGAAGTGAGTTCAACAGCGACAAAGATGTAGCAAAAACCTCTATTAGTTCTGGGAATCGGACTAAAAATGTCTACAGCGGCCATGTGTCTTAATTTAACAGGTACAATGGGATATAATGGAGGAATATGTGAAGTTGTGTCTGACTTAGCTTTCTGGCAGATTTTACATGACGCTAAAACTCGTCGTATACGTTTCTCCATGTTGGCAAAATAACAGTTCTGTCTCAGTATAAGAAAACATTTTCTAGCTCCGTAATGTGCATAACTTAAATGAGTATACCAGATTAATTTGTTAACAAGTTCATCAGCAATGGATAATAACCAATTGTTGTTGTCAGGATGAGAGCGGCGAAACAGAATGTCATTGCGTATAGTGTAATGGTTTCTAATGGTAGCATTATTCCTACCTTGCCAAAGGTGTTTAATCTCTTTCCACACGTTGTCCTTACTCCGCTCCTGTGCTATGTCTTGTAATGACGACGAAATAAAATTTTCAAATGCAACTTGTTGAATGTACATGACGCTGAAATTTGCTCCGCAGAAGTTGGTTGCTATGTCTTGCTGATTGTTGCTGAGAGAACGGGATAGTGCGTCTGCTACAACATTTCGTGTGCCGGGAATGTGAACTATTGTAAAATTAAATTCCTGTAGATAAAGTTTCCACTGCTTAATCTGTCGTGTGTAAATTTAGCCGAAAGTAAGAATTGTATCGCTCTGTGGTCTGTGTAGACGGTGGTATGTCTTCCATAAAGAAAATGTCGACATCTCGTAAAAGCCCAAACAACACATAATATTTCAAGTTCAGTAACAGAATAATTTCGTTCAGCAGGTGACAGAATGCGACTTGCAAATGCGATGTTTTTAATTACTGTAGAACCATCTTCTTCAATTTCCTGAAAAATATGTACGCCCAAAGCGGTGTTAGAACTGTCGGTGGCAATAGAAAAATTTCTGGTAAGGTCTGGGTGCGATAAAAGTGGAGCATTCAACAAGGCGTGTTTCAAATAACATTCTCGTGAACAAGATTCTGCGTGTCAAAATTATTGCTTGCGTTACTGGAATATGCAACCTGTACTGTATCTGGTCAAATTCTATCTGACGTGTTATTATTTTCAGGAGGATGCCGTGGCATTTCAACTATTTGTACTGTTCTGTTATTTCTTCCTGACGTCTTACGCTATGGATGACACCTATTGTCTGGTTCATTCATGATAATATGTTGTTGCTGATGTTCTTGCTGCTGAAAAGATCGACTGTTATTAAATGTACGCTGAAAATTGTGCTCATTATTTTTACGTCTGTCGCGATAGTCATTTCTATACGGTGCATTGCGATAGGAATTGAAATACTGTGTTTTCTGTACGTAGTTATTTCCTTGCTGGCGTGCGTTACTATTTGTTGTAGCTGGGACTATACGTGCACGCGGCGAAACATTAAAGTTTGGTTGACCTTGTAGACTGCATTGTTGGTTAGGTATGCTAACCGGCTGGCTTTGATGCTATTGCGGTGAAAAACCTCTATTGTTACCAAAATGTGTTTGCTATTGCTGATAATTTTACACATACTGATGATTAAAATTTAATCTGTTATTAATGTTACGGCGATAGTTGTCATTTCGGGAGTGTCTAAAGGAACTGTCACTTTCGGTAAAATTTGTCATATCGGGTTTTCTTGACACATTCTTAATCCTAGATAGAGCAATAGTTAAAGAGCCGTTTTGATAGATATAAAGTATAGTAGAAGAGAAGGCAGCAGTGCAGAAAACTAAAGATGAAACAGCACTTCTACAGCTCGGGGGCCTATGCACGCTACGGCACATATTCATTAAAGCGTAATGAATCCCCTGAGGTCAATTACGCGCTGCAAATAAATTTCAGCTTTTGTGTTACAGGCAATGGCGGTAAAAATTCAGAAATAAATTGCTGTATCCATGCTAATTGTTGTTTCTTCATTACAGGCAATGCTATTGAAAGTACAAAAATAAATTGTCGTATACAGTTCAAATCGTGTATCTGTGCTCTGTCATTATTAAATTCCTTACATTTTCTTACGGGTAAAAATTGCTCGTAACCAACGTTATCGCCTCTAAATTTGTGAACACGTTCAGGTTTGTGTGAGAATCTGTTTGTCTGTGTCATTTCGGATTTCAAGTTGCGTAGCTTTTCAGATTTTAAGTCGCGTAGCTTTTCGGATTTGAACTCGCGTAGTCTCTGTAAATTGCTTAAGTTACACTGACTGTGTGAGTGTGAGAAATGTTCGGAATGTGCCGTACCTTGTAACGTGTTAAACGTTGAAATATTTTTTATGTCTGTTACCTCTTGCTGTAAACTTGATAATTTTCTACGTAATGTGTTATTAGACGAATCGATCTCATTGATTGTCTGCTGTAAATTTTGGAATTCAGGTGTTTGGTTAAACAAAATCGGTGCAGTATCGTCTGATTTACAGTCACTATTACTTTCAATAACATGAATACGACTGGCCAATTCATCACATTTTTCAGTCAGTATTTTTACCTGATCATCGCTTTTAGTGTCAGAAGCATTAACCTGTTTTTGTAATTTACGTGTGGTTTCGTTCAATTTTTTAACGTCGGCTTTGATGACATCGGAATCCTGTGTTAGTTCTAATTGTTCGAGTCTGTCGGTCACTGTCTGAAAGTCTGCTGTGTGTGTGTCTGTTTTCGATTTAAGATCGCAAATTTCATCACATAATTCTGTGTTCAACTGTTTTATGGTATTAATTTCGTCTGACACTGTAGCAATATTATTGTCTACGTATGTTTTTGCTTTCGCGAACAATTTACGTTTATCTTCTTGTCTCTGTGCGGTGATTGTTTCCATGACTTGTCGTTTTACTTTATTCTGTTCCTGTATAAATTTACGGAAACGCGTATCACTGTTGTGTAGGTGAAGATTAAAACGTTCGTCAATTGACTGTTCTGTTGATCAAATTTCGCGTCAATCTTTGCATCCATTGTGCGCGAAAGTTCTGCTGTCATTACTTTAAACTCGTCGCGTGATTGTGTTGCTTTTTCAGAGAATTGTTTACCAACTGCACTAATTTCGTCTCTAAGTGATTCTGTTGTAGTTGTTTGCATATCTCTTAATTCTTGCGCAACAGATCTATTTTCTTCGCTACTTTTCCTAGCACAAGCCTCAATTTCCTCGCGTAATTGTTCCTTAGTATCATGACACTGCGCGGCAATGGCTGTAATCTGTTCACTAAGCTGACTGGAATTGTTGTCTAATTTTTCATTAAGGTTGTCATGTTTTTCATTAAGTTGTTTGAAATTTTCATTAAGGTTGTCTTGTTTTTTATTAATTTCATGAAGTTGTTTGAGATTGTAGTCTAGTCTTTCATCCGACTGTTTGGAATTGCTGTCTATTTTTTCATTAAGTTGTTTGAAATTTTCACTAAATTGTTGTTAGAGATTCTCACTTTGTTGTTGTAGCAATTTTGCCATAATTTGTTCCAAGTCAATATTACCGGCTCTATTCTCTGTGCTGTTTGATGACGTACCTGCAATTGTCACGTTTTGTGTGACCATTTGGTCATTCTGTAACTTCTGAAAGGGTTTGCCAATCGGATGTCCACTATCGGTCACTACACTGGAATTAAATAAATCTGTCGTACTTTGATTATACTGTTCATTTTTATTAGAAAAATTTGTCTGTTCGTCACGTGAATTTTGCAAACCGGGTGTGTTGAGCTGGGCAGCGCTCATTGCAACAGAACGCCCCGCGTCATCAATTGTCGTTAAATTAACAGAGGACACAATTGAATTTGTCTGTTCATCACTAGGATCAAAATCAACATTAGTGGTCGGTACACACTGATTGTCCGTAATTGAAAGATTGTCATCATTACACTGCGTGTCGCAAGTACTATCGGTCAAGTTGTTTCATTCGGTTATTTCACTCATTATACCTCGCGATGTACTATTAACAGTTTTTCGCGGCATTTTTACACAAATCACAATTATTCAATAATGAAACAAAGACAATACAAAAATGCAACAAATACAAATACAACAAAGAGCAACGAATTGACGATGATCTGTTAGAGAAAGTCACAAAATTAGTAAAAGCGTTGCGCCAAATGCTAATTATATTTAGTAAATAAGAGCAGATATCTGACTACTTATCAGAAGATTCTCTAAGAAATACGATCCTGGTCCGGATGTCGCCAAGTGTAACCTCCCCGCAAGAAATTTGAAAAGTCAATTTTAATGAGAATGTGCCAAATGTTGTCTTCCCACAAAAATGAATGATTAAAAATGAGCCAAGTGTAACCTCCCCGCAATAACACAAATAATTAAACCTGATAAATTTTATAAGGGCAGTAGCGCTGACCTTCGGCCCTGTGCAATAATTAAACCTGAACACAAAAACCAAAATTCTTACATCAGTAAACTCCATCAATATCTGCTCTTATTTTTCGGCACAGCTCCGTGCAATGCTGGCCCATGTTTAATTTTAATTCTTGGAGGGAATGCATAGGAAGTATTACTTGACTTGAAATGAATCTTTTTGTTTAAAACAGTTTCTTTATAAGAAAATTATTATTGGGGCAATTCTTGAACAAATTAATTACAATTAACATATGTCATTAGCTGAGCGCAATGCTGCTTCATTACCTTTTAAAACAATATACCTCGTCCTGAATCGTGACCAGAGATGGAAGGAGAGCACGCCGCCGACGCATGCCGACGCCCTCTCAGTCCACTCGCTACAAGTACTGCCGACTGAGTGCCCCTCGCAACTGCCTACTCGCAACTCAACACCCGCGCGGTCAAGCGCAGACTAGCAACGATAAATAACTCTCTGGTCAGAGATTCTGTCATGCCTCGCCATCGCTGGTAATGAATACATACGTGTTTCAGTGTTCACCGTCATGTAGCCGGCACGACAGTTCAATGTGTTCAGTTAGGGGACTGACCATCTTCAGGAATAAAAAACTGAGCAAAGACCTCATCGTTGGAGTCTGAGAGATGTTATGTGACGTCGACACATAACAGCGAAGAAGCAGATAGAAAGAAAAGAAAGGAAGGGGGGGAGGGGAGAAGTGGTTAGAGACTTGGTATTATGGAGGCAAAATAAATAGATTTTGGCGTTTGTAAAATATCTAGGACTTCCTTATTAATTTAATAGAATTGTATTTTGCAATATTGTATGCTATTTACATACAAGAGCGCTCTCTCTTCGAGGGTCATCGGGGCTCAGTTCGAAGCAGGACTCGCCGAAGACAGTTGTACTCCAGTCGATGATACACCACGCTGAAGACGTGTCTGGAGACGCCCTGGAGAGCGGTAGGATACCATCCTGGCTGTCACGCGCTATACTGCCCGACAAGCAGTAGTGAAGGTCTGGAGCGACATTTCTTTTCATACCAAGACCCCTTTGGCTGGCATCTGCGTCACCCTTACAGCACTGTGGTACGCCGAGGATATCCTACGCCCCGTTTTGTTGCCCTTCATGGCAAGCCATTCTGAGATTCAGCAAGATATTAACCGCTCACACACGACGACGGTTTCTACTGTTTATCTTCATACTTCCCAAACCTACCTTGGCCAGTAAGGTCGCCCGATTTCTCCCCAGCTGAGAAGGTTTGGAGCAGTGCCCTCCAATCAGCACCGAATTTTGACGATCTACGACGCCAATTGGACAGAATTTGGCGCTATATCCTCCTGGAGGTCATCCAACAACTTGTAAATCAATTCCAAGCCGAATAACTGCTTTCATAAGGATAGGGGGTGGACCAACCTGTTATTTACTTTCTCAGTTTGTGAAGCTCTTTCTCTTGAATAAATCATCCGATTTTTCTGTAATTGTAATTATTTGTTTGTTTGTACATGTACATCACATGTATCGATTTCCGTCCCATTTGGATAATTCCTTCGTGGTGCGTCGATGTTAGTATTAGAGTGTGTTGCGCTGTGTTTTGGGAATATGTCGTGACTTAAAAGATTTTTCGAGGGCCCAGTGATACACCTTACTTCCACGAGGCCTTCACATTTGTTTGGCAGTCTAGTTGCCGGCGTGACAGCGCATGCTCAAAGTGTTGTGAGCAGACCATATTTTTGTGTTCATGGGGCGGTTTCTTCATTGGTAAATTATCAGCGCTGCAGTCAGTTTTCTGGCTTAACATTGCTTATGGCTTCGTTGTTTCGTATTTTACTAAATTTTTTTAGCTGTTTTCCTATTGTTAGTTTGCCAAACGTGTATTAGCCTAGCTATTGTATGGGTATATTTTGCACTCGTGAGCTTTTATGCTCACTGAGTTTGCCTATTTCCTAAGTCAGACGCCTTAGTAGCTTTCTTTTTCCTGCTTTCATTACTTTTTTTCATGTTGCTTCTAGGTGATGTAAAGAAGCATTGACATTAGCCACCTGGCTGTTTCCTCCCAGTTGTTTGGGACTTTTAATCGTGTCTGAGGCCTCAAATACGAGTAGGAAGAATTTTATCAGTGATGTAATGAAGCATCGACTGTGGGTACCTTGATGTCATCTCCCGATTCTATTGGACTTTTAACTATATTCACGATTAGCAAGAGTTTTTATTCGGTAAGTTCAGTGATGGTGTAATATTTTATGAGTTGAAACTTATACCACTCGCCACTCCCTCAAGCACAGATGTGACCATGTCTTCCATTTTCCAATTGATGTTTCTCTTCCTTCTGTTATTTGTAATTTATTCATTTATTATTATCTTTAATATCAATCTGTTTTTATACCAGTTTGTAATTTCCCCAGATTTTCTGAAGATGCCTAGAACACGCGAAACGAGCCACATGTGAAGATTAAATAAACCTATCTTGTGCAACCAAGACCGATTTATTGTATCTAAAGATCTATTAAGGCTGCTGTGCTAGTGCTGCCGCAGTGGTTATGGAGTGGAGTGATTTTAACACCACATTTGCACTTTTCATTGTGTGCTGAACGTGTGTGTATTTGCAGTGTGTAGTGTTGGCAACTATGGCTATGTGTCTGTCTTCAGTCTTTCGTTTTTATTGTGTACGTATGGTTTGATATTTGTTCACTTGCTTTGTGTGTGTTCTTTTTCTCTTGCTATGTGTGAGTGTGCTAGATTTGGGTGAATGTTTGTTTGTTTGTGTGTGTGTGTGTGTGTGTGTGTGTGTGTGTGTGTGTGTGAGGGACAGAGAGGCAAGAAGAGAGAGAGAGAGAGAGAGAGAAGGGGGGATGGAGAGGGGAGACTTAATTAATTATTTAATCTGAAAATATAGCTCCGGACGTGCCTGCGTGAGGTCTGTCTTTCTCGGTACGCTGGCTGATGCTCAGCGCAGAAACGGTGTGCTACACGTTGGGTGGATCTCAGCCAGTGTTTGTTCCCGATGTAGCATAGAGGGTAGGGTACGATGATGTAGTGTGGCATTTGGCGGTAATCGGCCGTGAGTGTCATGCTTCGCAATGGAAAGAACGTTACTGTCGAGCGAGCCTTACGGTCTTGGCTACAGTTTTCTGAGGCTTATTTTGCTGATGATTTACTTGAATTTTACCTACGCAGTTCGATAATGTCGCATCTGATGAACCTTAACTTGTTAAAACTGAGCCAATGGTTTCGATTAGTTGAAAACCAGTCTACTGTAACGTACCGGGCCGCGCTAAAATAATAGGCCATCAGCATGTTTTATATGTGGCTTTTCATGTGCTGAGGGTGACCTGTAACTGGTTACTTCTCTAGAAACTCATTAGTTTTAATGCCACATGCAAGTCTTAGCTTTGTATCACATGAACTTTTTGTACACAGGAATCGGTAACGCTTTTATAGGTTGGTAACAATTAAAGTTCTACCTAAAAAAACACGTACTGTATGCTGTTCAGAATGATGTCGAATTTGAATGGAATGTTATCGATGAAGGAGGAAACATTATGGATGCAAAAAAATTTAAAGAAATTATCCGCATAGACGGCACTGTAAGCGTCAAACATAAATGGTTTCGACTACAAGTTAAAGATACATTGCAATACAATGACTACGGCGTGAGTTACACATCAAACCAACCGTAGTATGCACTGGGCATGACAGTAAAAGTTCGGCATTCAGCAGTTGTGGCACCTAGTTCGGTTAGCGCATCCACCACGGCAAGGACGAAGAAAATCGATTTTTGTCCTGCGGCCAAAAACTGCATAAAAATCAATAATGACATCGGTTTTTAATTGTCCTCAGGCCAAAAACTGCATAAAAAGCAACAATGACATCGATTTGTAATTGTCCTAAGGCCAAAAAACACATAAAAAGCAATAATGACATCGAGTTTTCACTGTCGTCAGACTGGCGCTAGACATGTGATACATGCTGTCCACCGTTGCCTGCCACGACTCGAAGCGAGAAACAGCATGTTCCACAACAGACCGGAGTTTCCAGGGGTCACGTTCAGAATGCATTGCGAACCGTGTGCCTGACTTCAGCTACGTTTGGAAACGGAGCTCTGTGCATGGCATTTTTCAGACAATGCCACAACCAAAAGTGATACGGATTAATATCAGGTAATCTAGACGGCCAGATTGAAGGAAATTGACAGCTGATAATTCTAGCATTTCCAAAATGCCTCTGCAACAGCTGCTTCACTACCTGTAAGATGCGCGGAGGAGCGCCAGATTATATAAAAATTATGCTACCTACACATTCACGCTGTTGAAGTGTTGGAATCACGTTGGTGCGCAAAAGGCTCTCATAGCGTTCAGGAGTGACAGGACGTGCAGTACCCATCTCCTCGATAAGAAACATAGCCGGCCGCGCGGGGTAGCCGATCGGTCTGAGGCGCCTTGCCATGGTCCCCGTGGCTCCACCCGTCGGAGGTTCGAGTCCACCCTCGGGCATGGGTGTGTGTGTTGTCCTTAGGTTAAGGTAGATTAAGTAGTGTGTAAGCTTAGGGACCGGTGACCTCAGCAGCTCGGTCCCACAGGACTTACCACCAATTTCCAAAAAGATGACCCTATGATAAACGATGCCATCAGCCTGCAACACACAGTTACCTTTGCAGAATGAAGCGATACCGGTTGGTATGCGAGAGGATTTTCCGTTGCCCATATTCTGCAATTCTGCGTATGTACAGTCGTGGACAAAACGCGCGAGACCTCACGCCTTTTCGTTATGCTGATCCGCACAGCTTTAAAGTCTGCTACACAGCATAAGAGGCAAGGTGACCCAGTGCTACCAACATACTATGCACAGGCGTGAAATTGAAAAACTATCCGAAATTTGTCAGACTGTTTTCAATCATGTGTGTAAGACTTGCTGATTAGTGTGTTAACCATAACACCTAAACATAAGAGATAAATGAAAGAAGAAACGCTAATTAGTATGAACTGTACTAATAAAAACGAATTTCAACTTGTCGAGATAACATAACTGTTTTAGTAAGACGAAGTACCCCAGATCGTTACGAATTAGCAAAATATTATGCGCATTCGGCCGCGAAATGGTCTTTGTCACCGTTCGGACCAGTCATACTGGATTAACGTTGCTGACCTACCATGAAAGTATGCAAATTTAGCAATGCGTGAAGATTCATAACGAAATTCAGTTAAAAATCATTCACTGCCACACTTACGTCAATTCAATTATGGACAGAAGCGGAAAAAGTAGACAATGACAAGTATGAAATTCTACAAGAGTTACATATCGATATCCACAGAATAAAGGTAGCAATGAAACGTATTGGGGCGCGAGAATTTCTTAAAATTCCTTCACTGATAGTCTATCTGCCACCATCGAGATTAGAACCGAAAACAAACCAGACCTCCCTTGCAGTAGCAAACACCTTTCACTACGCTAGCAGACAACCCAGGCAAACAACCCCCTATTATTACGCCAGCCATGAATAAGCCGGCAATTTCGCAATGAAAATGGCAAAATGATATGCCGTTTCTGTTGCATACAGCTTTCTGGACTCAAAACATGAATTGTCTATTTTTATGTCACCGCTTATGTGACAATCATTCGGGATGTTTATCGAAATAACAAAGTACTGTTATTAGCGAGTAAGTTTAGTAGGATAATTTTGCACCACCCCAGGAAATAAACGGCGACGTAGCTGCCAAACGTATTCTACAATGTTTCTGATTCTCCATTAGACGCGCCACAGCCAGAAAACGTTCCTTAGCCGAAGTGTCCCTTAAGGTAGCTAGCAATGGGAATGCTAGCACATCTAAAACGCGGTGGCATTAATAGTGGGATAGAATTACCACATGTATAGGCAAATGGATTTTATTTGCATTCTTGTAGACGTGATTTGGATCGAAAGCGTAGCTACGATTGATATGCTGATGTATCGACTGCAACTGCAACATTTCGAATAAAGAGTAGGGGAAATTATTATGCGGACCTCATCTTCAGTAACTGTGGTAGTTATTTTCGTTGTTCGGATTTCATCACATAAATCGGTAAAAATGGAACCCTACTAGTCTCACATTCTTGACCGTCTATCTATCTACCCAACCCTTAAAACCTGTTTACCTCGAGTACAAGTGGACATAATAAGCGGAAATGTATCGCACTTCCTGCGGTATACGGTCTCTTGGTGGTGTAAAAATGTGAGCTATGTCAAAGCAATCTAAAGATATGGCCGTTTATGTAAAGAAAATTTACGCGAAAGGTCAAAAAATGGCTCTAAGAACTATGCTACCAAACTGCTTAGGTCATCAGTCCCCTAGACCTAGAACTACTTCAACCTACCTAACCTAACACACATCCATACCAGGGGAAGGATTCGAACTGACGGCACGAGGAACAGCGCGGTCCGCGATATGACGCCGTTGAGCGCACTGCTAACCCTCGCCGGCAAGCTGTTAATATCATCTGGTGTTACTAAAAAGTTATTCATTTCTGGTGAATGATTTATTGCGCAGTTCATTTAAGAAAGAATAACTAAAATATATTTGATGTTACGGAAGAGGAAGGACGACTAATTCATTTCCCCTTGTCTTTATTCATGATGTTAGATTCATAATCTGAGCATACGTACTATCCATAACCACACTTTAGCGCCAAGTCATACTCACAGATATGCGAATACAACACATTGGTTTATACTTGAGGACTTTCGTTTCCCACGAAGTGGTGGCTGACGATGCTGTGGCGTCTTCGAAGCTCGAGTTTCTCCTGTGCTAGCTATCTCAGCACATTAGCTGAGCGAACTTGCGTAGTATGTTGGTAGCACTTCGTCGCCTTGCCTGTTACGCTGTGTAGCAGACTTTAAAGCTGTGCGGATCAGCATAACGAAAAGGCGAGGGGTCTCGCTCGTTTTGTCCACGACTGTACATGTCCTTGGAGATGGAAATAGGCTTCGTCTGTCCACGAAATATTCCTTGGCATTCATTATCCTCTTTCATGTGAGGAAGAAAGTCCTAGAGCAAATGTCTGTCTTACTGCCGGGTCGACATGAAGCAACTGCATCGGTAATTATGCACGAATAGCAGTGCAATATGTTTCATAGAATTTTATGCTCCGTGCTCACAGGCATGTGCAGAGTTTGGGCAATCCCCATGCACTGCATGTTTGCACATCACCGCTCGATCCGTCCTCCAATGCTGTGGCCACATCTTCAACTAAGTTGGATTAATCGTTTTCCTCCCACGCCACATTGGACTTCAAAAGAACCCGTGTTTTAGAATTTCGTAATCATTTTATCCAGACTCTTGGCAGACATAGGACCAACGCCTTTTTTCATACACTGAGTGTCCGGAATTTCTGCAGACTGGCGCGCAGTCACCGTTCTTGTAAAAGAGCTTTACCAGCAACGCGCGGTCCCGCACTGACACGGTCACGCCGAGCGTGTCAGAAACAAAGTGAGGGACAGTCGTGTACTCTGCGTCTTTTAATTGTACATTCTGCCGCTTACAGTGCAGTATGGTAGTGGAATTTTCCTAATTTTTTTCCCCATAATCTTCGATAAAACTCGATTCAGATTTGCCCATTCTGAGCAGTAGTTCGTTTTTTCCAGCGTTTTGAAACTCTAACTTTAATTATAGTCACTCTGTTTATTATGATTTTCATGCTCAGTTGTGTGCTTAGTATTCCATGGCCTCTAGTTATTTTCGGCACGTATTTCATTTTCATGCCTATCTGAGTTGAAACTTCTTTATTAAATTTTTACTTAAACTAAAACAACTGAGAGGTGAAACTTCTTAATTTAATTCTGAAATGCTGAGTGAAATTGAAGTACTGTCTCTTTGCTTGACTTTATCATTTCAACACTGACCTACAGAATTTTCCCTGACAAATGCAGCTCAAAGTTATTCTGTTCATTTATGACCCACAATATACAACGATACGTGATCTGACTGCTCAAATAATTAACACAAAAGAATGGCTCCGAATTAGGAGAAATCCTAACAATAACCCACACATTTCATAAGTCACTTACCCCACAGAAAATCTTCATTCCAGGAACTACAGCAATACAGCAACCACCAATACAGCCAGCTAAATAAAAGATACTAACTACTAATAGGCATATTGTTAGCAAAGGAAAGATTTTGTTGCAGAGCAAACAATGTATTTATCAGATTTTACCTTAATCATGTGGCAACCAGTTCAAAAATTATATAATCTTGAGTGACATCCTGTTCTAAAAAATTACATAATCGTCAAAAATTTTAAATCTCTATGACGGAAGCGTCCAGACCGTCCGCTCGCGCTAACACTTCAGACCTCTAACCTCCATTACTGCTAACTACAAACTTCCAACCTCCATCACTTCTGGCTATTCACTTCCAACTGCCATCACTGTTGGCTACTCACTTCAAACTGCGAGTCCGACCAGCCACAGAGTCTCTTACAGAGGTGCATAGTGCTGTCAGAGTTATTAATGCAGTCTATTGCGCTGCCAACATATAAACAGGCTCCTTACAGAGTGTATGCTCTCCATTAAAGTTTTCGTGCTACTTGTAAATATTACAAATTGTTAACTAAGGTGATTGTGCCTCTAATTTTTAATTGAAGACTGTTTTCTTAATTGTGTTAAATTTTCTTGAAAACTTCCTTCGTAGTCGCATTAAGTTTAGTTGGAATTTCTTAAATGTGGTAAATTTCCCGTGAACATTGTCTTTCGCAACTGTGTTAACCTTGCGTGAAGATTGATTTTCTTAAAGTGTGTTAAATTTTACTTGAAGGCTGTCTTTTTAAATTGTGACAATTTTCCTTTGTTAATATCTATGGGAATGAAATAAAATTTGTCACCGAATTTCTTGCCTGGCTCTCCCACTTCCTGCATTGCTAACAATGTCAATACAGACATTTACAGCCGAGGTCTACAAACCACTCATTTCATTAAAATCCTTCTGAGTGTACTGCCACGTCATCTTATAAAAAACTCAAAAACATTGAAAACAGTAAAATAACAGACGTTTCGGCTGTATTGCAGAGTGTCAGTCGACGTCGTGAAGTAGGCCACAGGAACATGCCTCAAACTTCCGTTACTTTTGTATTTTTACAATTTTTAAGTATTTTAAAAGATGTCGTGGCAGTACAACCAGGATTTCGATGAGACTGACACCGCCTGCGAAAGACTACATATTTATACCCATTATCAGAAGAAATGTATAACATTGAAGAGGGAACGTGAAGAGAATGGCTAGCACCGCCACCAAATTTCACGGTTGCAGCTTAATTTCTTTGAGGTGGTAGTTAAAATTTTATGAGTACACCGTAAGTATACGTACCGAATTGAGCCTTGACATGAAGGAGAAGACATGGGCTTTGAGCCGTGGCTGGCTCTCGCTGATGCCGTTTTTTCTTTTTGGAATTTTCTCACCATCGAGTGGCGCCTTATTGCTCCCTCAGTTACTACCTGAACGAGTTGCTCACTCGCCTCCATCAGCGGCGGCAGCAGCGTTTGTCGATACTAGTACTGCTGTACCATTTTTGGTGTGACCACTTGAGAGGTGGCATGAGCCCCCTCTCATATTTCTATCTTACGATTTTCCTCTCTAATTGCATGCGGTGAAAAGTTGCTATTCCTTCACACGTGGACTTCCCACGCAGTGTCTCTCGTCACCCAGGTGGTCTGGTGACAGGCGGGCTCTGCTGATCTCGAGAGGGTTAAGCCGACTGGTGTGAGGGAGTCGAGTGAATGCTTTCCAGACGCCGACATTGTCAAGAGACACGCCTGGAGGGGCCTGAAGTAGCGGCTGGGCTAGAGGTTCCGTTACTTCGCAGAAACTTAGCGAAAACACTTTCTGGCGGGCTACCAGCGAGGCGTGGGAATGACTTGTGTACCCAGGCAATTGTGGCGGGAAAATTCCCGCGCTTTCTGCAAAATAGTAACTGTGATTGGCTTGCTCAGGGCATAGCTCCGTGACGTATCAAAATCAGCGCAGAAATTGGCGCCAAGAATCTCCATTGGTGGTATGGTAGTGCTCCGGCAGTAGAGTGGAATTTTCCGCCGGTTTTCGAGTTGCTGATTGGAACGTTTAACCACGGTCACTGTCATGGGGGCGGGAATGTTCTGTGTTCGGCCTGTACGGGTGCTCTGGGGAGTCGGCTCTCGCCTTTCGGTCGAAGTAGGTTACAGGACTGAGCTCTCGCTGCCGGGTCTGCCTTCCTTCCGTGGGCTGTCTAATATACTTTTATTTAATTGTAACTGTTTGACGAATTTGCTGAAGTTTCGACTTCAACGTAACTTTCAGAGTACAGTTGGCAATTGAGCGTTCTGTGTACAAGAGGCCTATGTTGACTGTCTTGGGCAGTTTTGGCTAATGTTGACTGTATCGGAGTTACTGGGTGACTTCGCTTGTTAAAATCAATCACTGTACCGTCAGTGATTGTGTGGCGAGCCTTCTTCATCTCCCTCAGAGGCGCATTTGTATTGCTAGGAAGTCTTTAGTCTGGAACAACCAGGCTAGGATAATTTGTTTCGGGCTATTCTCGCGACATTACCATCACCACGACGGGACGTCGAAGCAACCAACCATCGCTTCCAGTACGCCAGATCGTGTCCTTGCAGCTAAGAAGACAGCTAGGTAATGTATGTCCGCAGCATAGGCAAAGCAGGCATTTTTGCTAGACGATAATCAGAGCTCAGCAGAGCGCGCCTGTTCGTCTTTTCCAACTTTGTTCTATCTTGGGTGTTCATCGCCTGAGTTCTCACTAATGTAGCAGCAATTAATGTTGGGTTAGCTGTGTGTCTCTCTTAAGATTTGAGTGGGAAGGAATTGGCTCCACATACCACTTCGTCATAAACCTCACAATCTAGTTTAGGGACAACTTCACCTTCAAAGCGTTTGTTTGAGTATCCAATTTGAGCCAATTTGATGTATTGTAAATGTTTCATGTGTTTTGTTTATTATTTTGTGTTTAGTCTTAATAAATCATATTGTTATTTTGGACAGAACTTTCATTCTGTTAATCGGTAGAGCAACCCTATCATTTCTCACTACGTTAATGAAACCTTCCTTTATTTAACTTATTTATCAAATTAAATTATTGCAGGTGCCAAACTCTTTTCTACTCCACTTGCAGGGTTGATTTCAGTCAGTTCGCGTATATTTTTTAATCCATGTGCAACAGCAAAAGTCGGAGTAAGAATAGGGGGGGCTTAGAGCATCATTTACATATGTAGATTCTAGAAGAATTTAGTGTTAAATACACTGCTAGCCCCGGCACCTCGCACACTATGTTTTGCGTGTGGTGGTGTGGGTGTGAGTAGTCGGTCGGTTGCGACAGAGCAGCGAGGAAGTCCCCGTGGCATGTGGTCAGGCCGGAGCCGCTGGTGGTGTGCACACGTGGTTGGAGTTGTGAGGCACTAGTTGCGAGAGCTGCAAAGTACGTCGCCCACCGGACCTGGATACTGGAGTTGACCTGTTACAAAACCTCAATTGCTGTGACATCTCTTCCTTCATTGCCGGTTGTTACTTCCTGGGCCGTTCCCACAAGCAGCAATGTATGGTGTTCTCGAGTCGGCAAATTTTGCAGCTGTCTTCCTGTATGGTGCTTAACTATTGAAATGATTGTAACTTATTAGTGAAGTACACCAGCGGTATCTTCTGCCTTGTGGCCATTAACGTTCTGGTTACCTGCCCTCGTCGTTAGTGTAGTTTTACGGCAGTGTGTTTTCCTCACTGTGTTGATGCTGTTGTACACGGTGTGTAGTTCGACAGCTGGATGTAGTTCTCCTTTCTTTTTCTTTGATTGGTTATTGGGCCTTGACTGTGTTTAGATGCCAATTCTCAAGACGTAGTGCTGCTGCGATCTTTGTCCTCGCTGATATTTTCGGTTGTCGTGCCGCTTGTTGGGTGAAAGGGAATTGATTAGGTTGTTGGTTGATTCTTCAGCCGTCCATAGGTAGTGCTGCCACCCGATTATTTAGTGTTATGCTTGGATGCCTGTCTCGCATGAGCTGTTGTTAGAGTTCCTCCCCAGGCCGACCCTTGTAACACTTCTGAGCACCACTGGTCTGTGCGAGGCCTTCAGCTGTGTATTAATTTAGTTTGTTTTAATGTTCAGTATGTGGCCTTGAACTGAACCTTATGTGAAATATTTTAAGATACGGCTTTCAGCCGTCTGAAGTAAAAAAAAAAAAAAATTGAAATTTCAAAATTCTTAATTTGTTGTCCAGGCCTTAAGCCTTGAGCTGTTCTATGTTTAGTATATGGCCTTCGGCCGAACCTTACGTGAAATATTTTAAAATTAGGCCTTCAGCCTACTTACATTAAAATTTGAAAGGTCTTTGTCTAAAACCTTTTAAAATGTCACTGGAGTTCTTGTTATCCAGGCCTTAAGCCCTCAGTTCTTCTATTTTCTAACTAAGGCCTTCAGCCGAGTGTATTCCTTAACGCAATTTTAATAACTTGTGTTCTGGCCTTCAGCTGTATTGTTTCTGAATTCTTTTTTTTAGGGCATGTGTGGTTAAGTGTTTTTAGCAAATAAAGTTTGTATGTTTGTGCAACTAGCAGCAACTGATTTGGGACCCTTTCCACAACCTGATCCGCTCTGTCCTGCGAAACCATATTTCAGGCTTGTTGGAGTTGTTTTTTCATAGGGTTGAATATTCTGAAAATGACGCTCTGTGATACTGACGAAATATTAACGTATGCAGTGACTTACAAAAAAATGGTTCAAATGGCTCTGAGCACTATGGGACTCAACTTCTGAGGTCATTAGTCCCCTAGAACTTAGAACTAATTAAATCTAACTAACCTAAGGACATCACAAACATCCATGCCCGAGGCAGGATTCGAACCTGCGACCGTAGCGGTCTTGCGGTTCAAGACTGCAGCGCCTTTAGCCGCACGGCCACTTCGGCCGGCGCAGTGACTTACACCAGTATCAATCTTTCACTCTAGAGAGGAGTGTACCGAGTGAGTGGCATAATGTTAACACAATGGACTCGGATTCGAGAGGACAGTGGCTCGTATCTCCCGTCTTATCATCCACATCAAAGTTTCCGTGACTTCTCTAAATCGCTTGCAGCAAATGTTGGGAATGAAAAGGAGACGGTCGATTTCCATCCCCGTACGTCCACAACCTGATCCAGAGCTCTACCTCTAATTACCTTGTCATAGATGGGACCTTGTACCTTAATCTACATTTTATTTACTTGTTTTTAGAGGAATATAAGCGGTTTTTAAACTTCGTGGCAGATTGAAACTGTGTGCCGGGCAAGGACTGGATCCCAGTACTTTCAGTGAATAACTACTGACTACCTGCGGCTAGAACGTCGGTTTCGCGTGTAGAAGTTGCTGCGTTCTTTGAAGGGGTCCCCGTAATTAACAGCTGGCTAATCTTTACGGGGAGTGGCCTCTGGAGAGAGCGGGCCAGCCGGGAGGGGTTGTGGACGTGGACAAGGGCCGCGGGGTCGCCAGGCGGTTGTTAGCGCCAGCAGCAGCAGCAGGGACGAGGGTCTGACGTCACTCCCACCGGACACTCCTGTCCTGTGGCCGCCCGCTCTTTGTTCTCTCTCCGCCGCCGGACGAATGCCGGACATTGCCACGCTTGCCCCTTCGCCAGGTAGCTTGAGTAGCGATCCCTCAGGTAAGGGACGCCCTTCCTCGTACTTCTTCTGTCCGCTTTCAAACCGCCGTCTCCACATCTTACTTGATACAACCAGTAAGTAAGGGACCTTCTTCTTCGACATCTTGGCGAAAAGCAGAGCTTCTTTTCCGAGATCGAAATATTTATAACCTTTAGGAAATGAAAGCAACACCGACGGTTTTTAAACTTCGTGGCAGATTGAAACTGTGTGCCGGGCAAGGACTGGATCCCAGTACTTTCAGTGAATAACTACTGACTACCTGCGGCTAGAACGTCGGTTTCGCGTGTAGAAGTTGCCGCGTTCTTTGAAGGGGTTTTTCACTTCAATGTCACTTGTGACCTGAAACGCACACTACATTATTTTTCCTTAAGTTGTGCTTCTTGTTTCTGCTGTAGTGCAGATAATTACAATTACGGCTTTTCCCTCCAAAACCTACGGTGCTTTCTCTGTGATCCTGTAAATACCAGCGCTAAACAATGTAGAATAACAACGTACAGTATGTACAGTATGCAGTATGTAATTAGTTCTGCCAAGTATAAATATAGGTCCCTGTGTCTGTAAGGTAGCTTCCTTTCACGCTTACCGATCGCGATAGAAACAGTCCATCGGCAGGGGAGCAACAAGAAAGGAACGTTGTAAACAGAATGCGAATGTACGCTAATCATTTCTTTTTGATCACTGCATTTGTGCCTACTTTCATTACTACAACTGCATGCCCAAAAGACAATAAGGAAAGAAGAATTGGGATGTGAATATCTGAAGAGGAGAACCCCATACACCATATTAATTGACTCTCTAAAATCCGATATCCCTTGCGGCGAAACATTAGTTAATAAAGTGTAGCGGGACAATGTTCAAAACATGACTGAAAATACGTCACTAAATAGAGGTAAGAACATCTATGATTGACATGTCATCTAAAGTCGAAGTACGATTTTAAAATGTTACAAATGAGGAAATGAAGTAATACAGAATGCTATGCTTGTAACGTACGTTGTTATTCTACATTGTTTAGCGCTGGTATTTACAGGATCACAGAGAAAGCACCGTAGGTTTTGGAGGGAAAAGCCGTAATTGTAATTATCTGCACTACAGCAGAAACAAGAAGCACAACTTAAGGAAAAATAATGTAGTGTGCGTTTCAGGTCACAAGTGACATTGAAACAGATAATTCCTGTGACTTAGTATGGGCAGAGGTTTTATTCGACAACCGGAATAAATTAATAACTGAAACAGTTGCTGAACAGTTCAAAGAAAACTTGAATCTCATCACAAATAGGTGCGCTACTCATACAATTATAGTTGGCAGTGACTTCAGTCTACCTTCCGTAAGTTGACAAAAATAGATTTTCAGGCCCTATTGTAGATAGAAAACAACTTCCGTAATTGTTTTAAATGCTTTTTTTAATTATTTTGAACAATTAGTTCACAAGGCCATTCAAATTGTACATGGTTACGAAAACACACTTGACCTCTTAGCCACAAATAATCCTGAGCATACCGACGGATACAGGGCATTAGTGAACACACAGTCGAGCGAGGCTCAATTCCGTAACAAAGAAATTCACCAAAACTAAACGCGAAATATATCTATTTATAAAAGCTGCTAAAAATTCGCTTGACGTCTTTCTAAGAGACAGTCTCCAATACGTCCAGACTATGTAAGTGAAGACCATATGTAGCTTCAGTTCAAAGAAATAGTATCAACAGCACTCGAGAGATTCATACCACATAAATTAGTAAGAGACGGAACTGATCACCCATGGTACACAAAATACGACAGAAAGCTGCTGCAGGATCACCGAAAAAGGCACGTATAATTTAGACGAACGCAAAATCTCCAAGATTGGCAAAGTTTAACTGAGGCTTGAAATTTGGTGCGGATTTCAATGCGAGATGCATTTAATAGTTTCCACAACGAAAGTCTCTCTGGAAATGTGGCGGAAAATCCAAAGAGATTCTGGTCCTATGTTAAGTAAACCAGCGGAAAGGCTCAGTAAGTACCTTTACTGCGCGACAGCGATGAGGAGGAGGAGGGGGAGACAAGGGACCCAACCCTTCGTAGCAGGTAAAATCGTGGCAAATGTCCGCACACCGGCCGGACGACAAGACCATAGGCATACCGCCCATTCCGCTGTTTGTCGTTATTATCGTCAGATACCCCCACGAGAGCACTCGCAGATACAAGGAATGGGGTCATGGGGTCACGACCTGGAAAGGAAAAAAAAAGAAAATAAGAAAAAGTACAACCGTTTATGGTTTCATGGTGTGGGTTCCTGTAGTCATGTCCTAGTTCATGAACCACGGGCAACGTATGAGTGGCCAAGTAAGTGGTCCCAACAGTCGGGATACCAGTTGCTTTGGAATAAGGCTGGGCATCTCGGACATATTCTGAGTTGTGGTCACCTTTGTGCTCATACGGCAAAGACTACCAAATCCACCGGTTAGTCCCTCAACCGTTAGGGGTAAAACTCAATGGGACTCGGGGCAAGTAAGGCTAGCAACCTGCTTCCCTGGTACTTTAAATATGATGCTGGCAACAATCAGAGCAAAATGCCTCGGACCTTTGGAGGTGACGGAGTCCCACCTCTAACTGACAAACCAGGGGCTCCTAAGATACGACTCGGCAAACAAATGGTAATGAGATGGGGAGCTATTAATATCAATGGGGGCTACTCTGGGAAGAAGGTAGAGCTGGCAGAGGCTGCAAGTAAGATGGGGCTGGATGTTTTAGCTGTTAGTGACATT
Source organism: Schistocerca americana (assembly GCF_021461395.2). Taxonomy (NCBI): domain Eukaryota; kingdom Metazoa; phylum Arthropoda; class Insecta; order Orthoptera; family Acrididae; genus Schistocerca; species Schistocerca americana. The sequence goes on from NC_060120.1 coordinate 110,411,751, forward strand.
CGGGTAAGGGGTGAGAAAGAAGAGGAAGTGGGAGAATACAAGGTCTACCTGTCAGGAGTCAAAGCAGGAATAGCACAATGGGATGTAGGGCTTTACATAAGGAAATAAATGGAACCAGCGTAGTTGCAATAAGGTATGTAAACGAACCACTGATGTGGATAGATTTGACAGTGTCTAGCAAGAAAATTAGGATTGTGTCAGTATATTCGCATTGTGAAGGGACAGATCAAGATAAGATGGATAGTTTTTATGATGCACCCGGTGATGTAGTTGTTAGAGTAAAGGACAAGGACAGTGTTCTGCTCATGGGTGATTTTAATGCCAGGATTGGAAATCAAACAGAAGGGTATGAAAATGTTATGGGTAAATTTGGAGAGGATATGGAGGCCAACAGGAACGGGAAACAACCCTTGGATTTCTGTGCCAGTATGGGCTTAGTAATCACAAATTCCTTTTTTAAACATAAGAACATTCACCGGTATACTTGGGAAGGCAGGGGAACCAGATCTGTCATTGACTATATAACAACAGATCAGGAATTCAGGAAGGCTGTGAGGGACACACGTGTATTCAGGGGATTCTTTGATGACGCTGATCATTATTTAATCTGCAGCGAAATTGGTATTGTGAGGCCGAAAGTGCAGGAGGTCAGGTCCATATGTAGGAGGATAAGAGTGGAGAAACTTCAGGGTAAGGAAATCAGGCACAAGTACATAACAATGATCTCAGAAAGGTACCAGTTAGTTGAATGTAGTCAATTACAGTCATTGGAAAAGGAATGGACAAGGTACAGGGACACAGTACTAGAAGTGGCTAAAGAATGTCTTGGAACAGTAGTGTGTAAAGGTAGGATGAAGCAAACAGCTTGGTGGAATGACACAGTCCAGGCAGCCTGTAAAAGGAAAAAGAAGGCACATCAAAAATGGCTACATACTAGAGCTCTGGTAGACAGAGAAAGTTATGTTGAAGAAAGAAACAAAGCCAGACAGATAATTGCAGCATCCAAGAAGAAATCTTGGGAAGACTTTGGAAACAGGTTGGAGACATTGGGTCAAGCTGCTGGAAAACCATTCTGGAGTGTAATTAGCAGTCTTCGAAAGGGAGGTAAGAAGGAAATGACAAGTGTTTTGGACAGGTCAGGAAAACTGCTGGTGAATCCTGTGGATGCCTTGGGCAGATGGAGGGAATATTTTGAAGAGTTGCTCAATGTAGGTGAAAATACGATCAGTAATGTTTCAGATTTCGAGGTAGAATGGGATAGGAATGATGATGGAAGTAGGATTAACATTTGAGGAAGTGGATAAAATGGTCAATAGACTGCAGTGCAATAAAGCAGCTGGGGTGGATGAAATTAAGTCGGAACTCATCAAATACAGTGGAATATCAGGTCTTAAATGGCTACACAGGATAACTGAAATGGCCTGGCAGTCGGGACAGGTTCCATCAGACTGGACAAAAGCAGTAATCACACCAATCTTTAAAAATGGAAACAGAAAACATTGTAACTACTACAGAGGTATCTCTTTAATCAGCGTTGTGGGTAAAATCTCCTCAGGTATTGTTGAAAGGAAAGTGCGAGTATTAGTTGAGGACCAATTGGATGAAAATCAGTGTGGGTTTAGGCCTCTTAGAGGTTGTCAGGAACAGATCTTTAGCTTACGGCAAATAATGGAGAAGTGTAATGAGTGGAACAGGGAATTGTATCTATGCTTTATAGATCTAGAAAAGGCATATGACCGGGTTCCTAGGAGGAAGTTATTGTCTGTTCTACAAGATTATGCAATAGGAGGCAAACTTTTGCAAGCAATTAAAGGTCTTTACATGGATAGTCAGGCAGCAGTTAGAGTTGACGGTAAATTGAGTTCATGGTTCAGAGTAGTCTCAGGGGTAAGACAAGGCTGCACGCTGTCTCCACTCTTGTTCATATTATATATGTATCATATGTTGAAAACAATAGACTGGCTGGGTGAGATTAAGATGTGTGAACACAAAATAAGCAGTCTTGCATATTCGGATGACTTAGTTGTGATGGCAGATTCGATTGAAAGTTTGCAAAGTAATATTTCAGAGCTAGATCAGAAATGTAAGGACTATGGTATGAAGATTAGCATCTCCAAAACTAAAGTAATGTCAGTGGGAAAGAGATATAAACGGATTGAGTGCCAAATAGGAGGAACAAAGTTAGAACAGGTGGACAGTTTCAAGTACTTAGGATCCATATTCTCACAGGATGGCAACATAGTGAAAGAACTGGAAGCGAGGTGTAGCAAAGCTAATGCAGTGAGTGCTCAGCTACGATCTACTCTCTTCTGCAAGAAGGAAGTCAGTACCAAGACTATCTGTGCACCGTTCAATCTTTCGACCAACTTTGTTGTATGGGAGCGAAAGCTGGGTGGATTCAGGTTACCTTATAAACAAGGTTGAGGTTACGGATATGAAAGTAGCTAGGATGATTGCGGGTACTAGTAGATGGGAACAATGGCAGGAGGGTGTCCACAATGAGGAAATCAAAGAAAAACTGGGAATGAACTCTATAGTTGAAGCAACCAGTGCGAACAGGCTTAGATGGTGGGGTCATGTTACACGCATGGGAGAAGCAAGGTTACCCAAGAGACTCATGGGTTCAGCAGTAGAGGGTAGGAGGAGTCGGGGCAGACCAAGGAGAAGGTACCTGGGTCGGTTAAGAATGATTTTGAAGTAACAGGCTTAACATCAGAAGAGGCACCAATGTTAGCACGGAATAGGGGATCATGGAGGAATTTTATAAAGGGGACTATGCTCCAGACTGAACGCTGAAAGGCATAATCAGTCTTAAATGATGATGATGATGATGATGATGATGATGACAACCGTTTATACTTTCACGTGTGAAGGCCCAGGGGAAAAAACAAAAACCAGCTAAGTCAGTTTTTATGAAACTAAAGAAAACGCGGTTTTAATGTTTGAACTGCTATTACGTCAGTACATTGACTGACTGTTCCGGCGGTTCTTGGTACAATATTTTACACATTGTAACCTCCCAACAGTAAAAATATGTATATTGCATTCACATTTCAGCGTGACCTCGCCGCAGATAAATTCCGTAACCAACCAATAATAAAATGACTAACCTCTCAAGAAAATTGTGGCTCACTTATAACCTTTCAGTAATTAACTGACTGTGAATCTAAACTGGTAAATTTGGACGTCAGCAGTGCTGCGTCATGGCCCTGAAAGATCATACTGAATAAATTGAAAATTCTTAGCTCAATGAAGTCGTCCCCCCCCAACAGTATGTATATTGCATTCACATTTCAGCGTAACCTCGCCACAGATAAATTTCAATAATTAACTGACTATGAATCTAAAGTGGTAAATTTGGACGTGAGCAGTGCTCCGTCATGGCCCTGGAAAATCATACTGAATAAATTGAAAATTCTTACCTCAACGAAGTCGCCCCTCCCAACAGTAAAAATATGTATATTGCATTCACATTTCAGGGTAATCTCGCCACAGATAAATTCCAATAATTAACTGACTGTGATTCTAAACTGGTAAATTTGGACGTCAGCAGTGCTGCGCCATGGCCCTGAAAGATCATACTGGGTAAATTGAAAATTCTTACTTCAATAAGGTCGTCGGATAACGCATATTTTGTAAGTAGGCTGTTTAGGTTTTTTTATTGGTAACGCCACCTCTGTATGAAAAATCACTGGCTGTGCTGTGTGCAGTCTGTGGGTAGTTTGCATTGTTGTCTGCCATTGTAGTGTTGGGCAGCGGCAGCTGGATGTGAACAGCGCGTAGCGTTGCGCAGTTGGAGGTGAGCCGCCAGCAGTGGTGGATGTGAGGAGAGAGATGGCGGAGTTTTGAAATTTGTCATGAACTGCTATATTTATATATGATGATATCAAGGTAAATACATTGTTTGTTCTCTATTAATATCTTTCATTTGCTAACTATCCCTATCAGTAGTTAGTGCCTTCCATAGTTTGAATCTTTTATTTAGCTGGCAGTAGTGGCGCTCGCTGTATTGCAGGAGCTTGAGCAGCGAAGATTTTTGTGAGGTAAGTGATTTGTGAAAGGTATAGTTTAATGTTAGTCAGGGCCATTCTTCTGTAGGGAATTTTGAAAGTCAGATTGCGTAGTTACTTTTTATAACAAAGATTATTATTAAGAGTTTTTTAAAAACATTTACATGGGAATTGATATAATAATAGTACATATGCGCGAGGCTGCTTTTACCTTATACTACATCGCTCAGGCACCGCCATCGCTCCCCACGACCGGCCCAGCCAACTCCATACACCCGACTGCAAGCAACTACCTACTCCTACTGCTACACAGTTCCTACTGCAGCCAACACTGCTCTTTGGTCTGAGATTCTGTTATAGCTTAAATATCGCAGGCAGCGCGTGACCAATCCATCGAAATTACATCTGCTCGAGTGCGCTAGCAATAAATTCCTTAGTCATGGACCTCTTACAACATTATGAGTGAAAACACCCGCAACTCTGGTGTAATATTCTACAACATTTATTATTCATTTTATAAACCGGTTTTCGGTTGTTACGCCATCATCAGGTACAAAGATAAATTTGTGATGCACGATATGCATTTCCAGAGATGAAAAACGTTAATGCTAGATTTAGGAATAAAATGAGAGGAATTATTTGAGTGAAAATGCGAGGCAAGACAGGACTCCAGCTTTGGAAAAGAGTGGAACGTATAAAATCTGTGGTGATTGCGGCAAATACTTTTTAGGTCAGCCTGGCAGGGCAGTAGGCACCCGCTTGAAGGTACAACACAGAAGTTGGAAACTTCGGAAAGGAGACGTTTCCTTGCCAGGTCATTGCTTAAAGGAGGTCATAGTTACAAAGTGCAAGATGAAGTATTACATTACACCCATAAAAGAAGGAAAATGAAAGCTCTTGTAATAATGGAAATTAATAAACATATGTCCACCTGCACTCGTCACTTCCAACTGCAGATACCGCTCATAATCCGCCCAGGCCTTTGTGTAAATTAGCCCTCTTACTAACATGCCCCATTTTTCCTTTGGGGAAAATATTCCCTGACGTTTGTTTCGGTGCGAATGTTCCAATATCGTCCGAACTCCTACGTGAGCGCGGACTGTATGATAATTTGGTAATTTGCGTCGGTCACAGACCGTGTGCGGATGGCCGAAGCGGTTAAGCCAACCTCTCGTGAGAAGCAGTAATCCGGGTTCGAGTCCCACTCCGGCACGTGTTTTCTGTTGTGGATTGGCAAGACAGCCAGCCCACTATGAGGAAGCCGAAAGGCACGCGTTTAAACTCACGCCGGCTGGCGTGAAGTCCGGAACAGGACAAGGAATTGAGACTAGCAAAAAACGTACGTAGATTCGGGAATACTTAACTTTAATCCATAATTGGTGAACATCGCTCTTGACGGTACATGTTTTACAGCATCAATAGTAACTGGTAATGGCGCCTTGCTAGGTCGTAGCAAATGACGTAGCTGAAGGCTATGCTAACTATCGTCTCGGCAAATGAGAACGTAATTTGTCAGTGAATCATCGCTAGCAAAGTCGGCTGTACAACTGGGCGAGTGCTAGGAAGTCTCTCTAGACCTGCCGTGTGGCGGCGCTCGGTCTGCAATCACTGATAGTGACGACACGCGGGTCCGACGTATACTAACGGACCGCGGCCGATTTAAAGGCTACCACCTAGCAAGTGTGGTGTCTGGCGGTGACACCACATTCCTCCCCCGCAAATCGGCGGACGGTTGTGGCATAAGGCTTCCGCCCGCCGTGGGGAGGACCCCATGTTAACGTATGCGACGAGGTGGGGAGCCTAATAACAGGCGAGGCTGTGCCACTCGCACCCTGCCATTCGGACCGAGTGGAGCTAGGAAACGCCTCAAAACCAGCTCCAGGGTGCACGCCAACATGCGGTGTATGCGCCCGTAGAGAGACAGGAGGGGCCGACGGGTCGACCTCCATCGGGCCGGGGCACCCGACGAGCGAAGACGACATATGGTCCGGAGCGGGCAAGAGTTCCATGGCGGAGGACAACTGGTCACGGGAAGCGATCGGCGGGGCGTGACCCAGGGAGGCGCCCGGCGGTTGCAGCGACGCGTCCACTGCGGGCGTCGCCGGCGGGAGAACAGGCGGCGGCGGCGGTGGCGCGTCGCCATGGGGCAAAATGGAAGGCATCGTCGGTAACACCTGGGGCTGAGGCGAGCCAGTAGATGGGTCCCCAGGGCGCTGACCGGACGGCACCGTCGCTGAAAGCAGATGGGGAGCGGCAGATCCCGTGCGACGACAGAGGCGCAGCTGATTGAGATGCCGACGCACCTCACCACAGGCTACCAAAACCATATTCATAGGTAGCGAAGAATGCGCCCTTCGAGCCAACGCCGTGAACCTCGATAGTTGCGGTAGTAAACAACGTCGCCTGGAGCGAAAGCAGGTGTCTGCCGCTGCACAGGAACCTGATGCGGCGGATGCAGCAAAGACATCAAGGTTCGATGATGACGACCATGAAGTAACTCAGCCGGCGAGTGACCATCTCGGGGCTGAGAGCGATACGAGGACAAAAAGAGCAATAACGCGTCCTCCCGAGTATGCGACTCTTTCAGCTTCAACATCTGTGACTTAAAAGCCCTGATCAATCGTTCAGCGGCACCGTTTGACTGTGGCGAAAACGGCGCGGACGTCAGATGTTGAATACCATTGGCCTTGCAGAATGACTGAAATTCTGCGGACATGAATTGTGGGCCATTGTCGGAAATAATAGTCTGTGGAAGACCTTCAGTGCAAAAGATAGCAGATAACGCTTGGATGGTGGCAGATGACGTCGTGGAAGACATGCGGACAACAAAAGGAAAATTGCTGAATGAATCGACCAGAACCAACCACCAAGCATTCAAGAATGGACCAGCAAAATCGATGTGTAAGCGTTGCCAAGGGGAAGTGGCTTTTGGCCATGCAAAGAATTTCCGTGGTGGTGCTGATTGTTGTGCGGCACACACCATGCAAGAAGAGCACATTTGTGTAATCGCAGCATCGATTCCGAATCAAGTACAGTGCTGACGAGCAAGTTGTTTCGTTCTCACTATACCCCAATGTCCTTGGTGGAGAAGCCGTAAGACAGAGGACTGTAACGAATGTGGTACCACGACCCTGGACTGATCATTATCAGAACGCAACAGCAAAACACCACGTCGTACAAAAAGTCTCTCCTTGTGAGCAAAAAATCGGCGAACCAACGGATCCCCGATCTGTGACTTTGACAAGGCCATTGCGCAACAACAAAACGCAGAACGGTAGCAAGGACAGGGTCGGCAGCTGTGGCTGTAGCTACACGACGAAAATCAATCGGAAACGATTCGACCACGTCATCGGTTTCCGAATCAATGAACATGCAAGCAAGTTCGGAGGAATCGAATGCTCTATCCTCAGCAACAGGAAAACGGGACAACGCATCGGCGTTTCCGTGCTTAGCAGTGGACCGATACAAGATATCGTAGCGGTACTGCGAGAGGAAAATAGACCAGCGAATGAATTTCTGCGCTGTACGTGGAGGTACAGGCTTGGTCGGATGAAAAAGCGATGTCAAAGGTTTGTGGTCTGTGATGATGGTACAGTGACGAGCATACAAGAAATCATGAAACTTTGTAACACCAAATACGAGAGCCAATGCTTCTTTCTCGATCTGTGAATAATTTCTTTGTGCAGACGAGAGCAATTTGGATGCAAAGGCAATAGGGCGATCGTGCGAACCCTCTTTGTGCGCAAGCACCGCACCGATCCCGAAATCCGATGCATGTACCATCAACAAAAGGGGCTTCCGGAGTTCGATTGGCGTAAGACAAGTATTGGAAATCAATGCCGATTTCAACTGGCGAAAGGCGCGTTCGCATTCCGTCGTCCAGACGAACGGAACACCCTTACGGCGTAAGTGATGAAGCGGAGCTGAAATGGAAGAGGCATGTGGCACATATTTATGATAGTAATTGATTTTTCCCAGCACACTCTGTAGCTGCGTCAAATTCTGCGGCGAAGGCAAGTCTTGTATGGCACGGAGGTGCTCGGGACTGGGATGTATGCCCTGGGCATTGAGTACATGTCCCAGATAGGGTAAGTCACGAGCAAAAAACACACATTTGTCCTTCCATAAACGAAGACCATTTTGTCGCAAGACCTGAAATAATGTTCTGAGAATGGCCAAATGTTCTTCTTCCGTCTGTCCGGAGATCACAATATCGTCCAGATAGTTTGCTGCAGTAGGGACCGACGCACAAACAGTTTGTAGATATTCCTGAAACAATGCAGGGGCGGATGCACACCCGAATGGCAGTCGTTTGAATCGATACAAACCAAGATGCGTGTTAACCACCAAAACGCGCTGGGATTCTTCGTTCACTGGTATTTGCAAGTACACATCTGCTAGGTCCAACTTCGAAAAATATTTACCCGGGCACAGTTTGTCAAAAAGATCTTCCGGGCGGGGTAAAGGAAAAGTTGCATAGTTGTGGATTCACTGTTGCCTTGAAGTCCACACAAAGTCTCAAATTTCCGGAAGGTTTTTGCAAAATTACTAAGTGTGATGCCCAGAGAGAAGCCTGCACACGTTCAATGACACCTTGTGATTCCAAATCGTGTAATGTTTTTGCGACCTCATCACGCAATGCGTGGGGAACATTGCGCGCTCTGAAAAATTTCGGTTGCGCGTTTACTTTCAGTTCCAAATGTGCTTTATAGTTCTTAGCGCAACCGAGACCCAGTGCAAAAATGTCTGCAAATTCTTCACATAGACGAGAAACACTGTCCGAAGGCACAGTCTGGTTCACTGATAGGATCTGATTTACTATAGACAAGTTAAACAACTGAAATAAATCGAAACCAAACAAGCTCACTGCAGCAGAAGAACGAAGGACATAAAATGACACAAGTTTTGTTTGTCCCTTGTATGTTGCAAGAAGGCTGCACTGTCCTAACACAGGGATCGCTTGTCCTGAATAACGACTTAACTTAACATGTGCGGCACGCAACGGATGTGTGCCCAGCTGTTTTTACGTGTCGTGATTGATTAGTGAAACTGCAGCTCTGGTATTGAGCTGGAACGGTATCACTTTACCGTTAATGTCCAAGTCTACAAAAAGTTTATTGTCCTGCTGACGACAAGAGCGACTGTCTCGTGCAACGTGAACTGACACTGATACAGAATCACTTGCAACTTGACGGGATTTCCGGCGATGTCGACACACACTATTTGTGGGACGAACACAGTCACTGTTAGAGAGAGTGGCACTGGGCGGAGTAGAATGAACTACATGAATTTCCATAGGCGAAGTGTCACGAGCCTGAGTATCCTTGGTTCGATTTCGGCGTGAAGCAAAGGGCCTGGAATGGTTGGGAGTGTCCGATCTGAGCTTTTTCTGGCAAACACTCTGAACATGTTCTTTTTTAGTACAGAAAAAGCAAATGGCTTGGCGTGACGGGCAATTCTCATGCGAATGTCTAGTAGCACACTGCGGGCATGATTTCACTGCATTTGCTTGCTGGTGCAGTACACGTGGCTGAGAGCCAGGCGGCTTTGGTGCGGCCAGGCGCGAGGACTGTTTACTGTTCCGTGCAGCTCGTCCGGCGGGCCGGTTAACCTGACACACGGGTGGCGAAGTTTCAAATGATTCCTGAGCAAAGTCAAGTGTGTCCTGCCGATCCAATATGTCCATCACTTGTTGAAGGGAGGGATTGACTAGTTTCAAAATCTGTTCACGTATACGAACATCAGAAACGTTCTGTGCAATTGCATCACGCACCATAGTATCTGAATAAGGGAGTCCACATTGACACTCAAAAGCACAATCCCTAGTAAGGCCTTGCAAGGTTGCAACCCACTCCCTATTAGTCTGACCTGCCGTACATTTTGTACGAAAGAACGTATACCGTTTGGCAACTACATTGACTGATTCTTTGAAATATGCATCTAATGCAGACAAAATTTCGTCGTATGACAGAGTTGCTACATCATGTCAGGGAAATAATTTGACTATCACACGATACGTTTGGACGCCGACGGACGAAAGGAGATAAGGCTGCCGCTCATTACCTTGAATTCTGTAGACGGCGAGATGGAATCGAAATTGGCGTGACCACTCCGTCCAGCTTTCCAGTGCAGCATCAAAAGGACGAAAAGTTGGTGCAACTGCGTGTTGTGGCTGCATGAGCGGTGGAGCGGCGGCTGCCGCATCGTTTTGCATTGCACGTTGACCCTGGACGAGCTGTCCAAGGGCATCCAGTAAGGCCTGCGTCTGCTGGTTCTGTAAGCGATGAAATTCGGGCAGTACATCTGGAGATTGTGGCGAAGCCATTACACAAGTAATTCAGGGCAGTATAGTTATGAACGCGATTTGGCCTCGTCGCCAAACTGTTGTGGATTGGCAAGACAGCCAACCCACTATGACAGGAAGCCGAAAGGCACGCGTTTAAACTCACGCCGGCTAGTGTGAGGTCTGGAACAGGACAAGGAATTGAGACTAGCAAAAAACGTACGTAAATTCGGGAATACTTAACTTTAATCCATAATTGGTGAACATCGCTCTTGATGGTACATGTTTTACAGCATCAATAGTAACTGGTAATGGCGCCTTGCTAGGTCGTAGCAAATGACGTAGCTGAAGGCTATGCTAACTATCGTCTCGGCAAATGAGAACGTAATTTGTCAGTGAACCATCGCTAGCAAAGTCGGCTGTACAACTGGGCGAGTGCTAGGAAGTCTCTCTAAACCTGCCGTGTGGCGGCGCTCGGTCTGCAATCACTGATAGTGGCGACACGCGGGTCCGACGTATACTAACGGACCGCGGCCGATTTAAAGGCTACCACCTAGCAAGTGTGGTGTATGGCGGTGACACCTCATTTTCAACTTTGGCCATTGCATTACTATAATGCTCTGTGCGGCTGGAAGTAATAAATTCTCACTCGTTCCTTGCCTTTCCTTCCCAGTTATTTATTAATTTTGAAACGTCCCCTTTTTAACAATTATACATGACTGTGCTTAAACTGACACACAATATTTTGTTAGCGCAACGCAATCTGACTTTCAAAATTCCCTACAGAAGAATGGCCCTGACTAACATTAAACTATACCTTTCTCAAATCACTTACCTCACAAAAATCTTCGCTGCTCAAGCTACTGCAATACAGCGAGCGCCACTACTGCCAGCTAAATAAAAGATTCAAACTATGGAAGGCACTAACTACTGATTGGGATAGTTAGCAAATGAAAGATATTAATAGTGAACAAACAATGTATTTACCTTGATAACATCATATATAAATATAGCAGTTCATGACAAATTTCAAAACTCCGCCATCTCTCTCCCCACATCCACCCCTGCTGGCGGCTCACCTCCAACTGCGCAACGCTACGCGCTGTTAACATCCAGCTGCCCCTCTACAATGGCAGACAACAATGCAAACTAGCCACAGACTGCACACAGCACAGCCAGTGATTTTCATACAGATGTGGCGTTACCAATAAAAAAAACCTAAACAGCCTACTTACATAGCCCCCATGCTCCCCACAAAAATTTTTACAAATTGGATTGGGCAGTGGCCAATACAGATTTGAAAAAAAATTTTCATAATTACAATAACAAAGAAATCAAATGCACACACTTATTGATACAATGTGGTCAAAAGCTAAAAATTTCTCACAGTCCATAAAGACAGTCCACATTGTTCATCACAGTAAAAATGCAGAGTTTTTCTCAAAGTCTGAGCAGTAAAAGAAAATGCACATAGAAGTAGTGGATTTCCATGCAGTCTTGCAGAAGTAGTGTTGTCCTTCCAACGGAAAGACAGTGCTGACTCTTGACATGCAGACAGGTAATGGGCCACAACATAGCAAACCCACAGCAGAGTCATTCGATGTTTTGAAGAATATTGATAGGTAGGTCATCACAGAACAGACCCACTGTAGTCCTGGTAGAGATTACGATATTGGTGGGCCACCAGAGGTGCAGACCCACTGCAGGCCTTGTAGAAATAATGGTACTGGTGAGTCATCAAAGGTGTAGACCCATTGTAGTCCTAGTAGAAATAATGGTATTGATGGATCATCAAAGATGTAGACCCACTGTAGTCCTTGAAGAGATGGCCAGCAGCCATCTGTTGTGACTGTGCAGGTGCACAATCACCACTGAAGAGTCTTGCGGATAATATAGCAAGTCCATAAACCACCACTTGTGCACTCACAAAGTGTTTGGAATTGTCCTTAGAACCAGCAATGCTGTTATCCAGTCCCTTGCTGAATCATTAACACACGTGCAAACACTATCAGTCCCTACTTCTCACATATTGTCCATGTACTATGACCAACAGAAACGTGTGCAGTGAAACGTTACTTAATTTGAAGAACTGGTGTCTGTACAATTATAAATTTACAACATGAAAATACAATTACAAAGGTACAAAATACATCATTAAAGAACATAACAATACAGATAACATTTGTAGTAACACAGGCTTTACAAAAGAATAGAAATAAACATATACATCAGTGGAATTATGAGATGAGTACATACATAAAGGATCACAATAACTTTTGAAACATCAACTTCACACATGAGCATTGAACGGAATAGAATTAATAATGTCTAACATCTTTACAAAGTAAATAACATATTATTAATGCCAATTATATTCGAGGATAACAGTATTCCTCATCATAGTGAATGTAGCTTAATATTAAAAGAAGAAAAAATTCTATGAAACTACACAGAGACAGGAAGAAAACAAATACACAAGGGTACACAAACATATAGTGGAATAACACAAAAGGGAAAGGACAGGGTTTGTTTTACTGCAGTATTTTGCATGGAGATCTCCCTTCGTTCATCATTATTCCCAAAAAGTCCTATCTAAGCCTGCCTTCTGTATTTTGTTCACATCCTCTGCCAATAATAGTTTTTCTCCACTGTACAGTATCCTATTTCTTATAAATTTATAATAGTTAGTTTCTTATATAGTCTACCCCCTCTTAAGCTAACTTAAATCTACTGAGCTCAGATATATATACTAAGGGATGAGGCAATGCAGCAGTACAAAACAATTAATACACTCCTGGAAATGGAAAAAAGAACACATTGACACCGGTGTGTCAGACCCACCATACTTGCTCCGGACACTGCGAAAGGGCTGTACAAGCAATGATCACACGCACGGCACAGCGGACACACCAGGAACCGCGGTGTTGGCCGTCGAATGGCGCTAGCTGCGCAGCATTTGTGCACCGCCGCCGTCAGTGTCAGCCAGTTTGCCGTGGCATACGGAGCTCCATCGCAATCTTTAACACTGGTAGCATGCCGCGACAGCGTGGACGTGAACCGTATGTGCAGTTGACGGACTTTGAGAGAGGGCATATAGTGGGCATGCGGGAGGCCGGGTGGACGTGCCGCCGAATTGCTCAACACGTGGGGCGTAAGGTCTCCACAGTACATCGATGTTGTCGCCAGTGGTCGGCGGAAGGTGCACGTGCCCGTCGACCTGGGACCGGACCGCAGCGACGCACGGATGCACGCCAAGACCGTAGGATCCTACGCAGTGCCGTAGGGGACCGCACCGCCACTTCCCAGCAAATTAGGGACACTGTTGCTCCTGGGGTATCGGCGAGGACCATTCGCAACCGTCTCCATGAAGCTGGGCTACGGTCCCGCACACCGTTAGGCCGTCTTCCGCTCACGCCCCAACATCGTGCAGCCCGCCTCCAGTGGTGTCGCGACAGGCGTGAATGGAGGGACGAATGGAGACGTGTCGTCTTCAGCGATGAGAGTCGCTTCTGCCTTGGTGCCAATGATGGTCGTATGCGTGTTTGGCGCCGTGCAGGTGAGCGCCACAATCAGGACTGCATCCGACCGAGGCACACAGGGCCAACACCGGCATCATGGTGTGGGGAGCGATCTCCTACACTGGCCGTACACCACTGGTGATCGTCGAGGGGCACTGAATAGTGCACGGTACATCCAAACCGTCATCGAACCCATCGTTCTACCATTCCTAGACCGGCAAGGGCACTTGCTGTTCCAACAGGACAATGCACGTCCGCATGTATCCCGTGCCACCCAACGTGCTCTAGAAGGTGTAAGTCAACTACCCTGGCCAGCAAGATCTCCGGATCTGTCCCCCATTGAGCATGTTTGGGACTGGATGAAGCGTCGTCTCACGCGGTCTGCACGTCCAGCACGAACGCTGCTCCAACTGAGGTGCCAGGTGGAAACGGCATGGCAAGCCGTTCCACAGGACTACATCCAGCATCTCTACGATCGTCTCCATGGGAGAATATCAGCCTGCATTGCTGCAAAAGGTGGATATACACTGTACTAGTGCCGACATTGTGCATGCTCTGTTGCCTGTGTCTATGTGCCTGTGTTTCTGTCAGTGTGATCATGTGATGTATCTGATCCCAGGAATGTGTCAATAAAGTTTCCCCTTCCTGGGACAATGAATTCACGGTGTTCTTATTTCAATTTCCAGGAGTGTACAAACAGCAATGACACAAAAAAATGGGAATTGGCAAAGCAAGCAGCAGTAAATGTAATAACTTATATCTAAACATGACAAACCCACAAGCAGAAAAAATAGTACACTAAAGACAACAATGCAGTTAAGGGAAATGTATAATCACATCTTAATGTCTATGTAATTAAAGTGGTGCACCACAAGAAGTTATTCTACCAAAAAGTTACCAATTACTTGAAAAGAAAATTATGAATGCAGTTCCTGTGAAGGTAAATGTTATTTTGTGCTCCCTCATTTTTTTGAAAAAAATTCTTATATACTCGATCTGTAGACAGAAAATATTTATATTAGTACATCTATAAAATTTTATTTTAACCAATGCTGCAGTACAGCTAGAAACTAGATATCAAATGAAATAAGCAACTATGTACAAAGCAAAGCGTAAGAACATCATTCAATAGTCATGTGGCATTTCATAAGTAGTAAAAAAATCTCTCATCTAGAAAGACAGTAGTCATAGTCAGGTGTGTAGACAAACTATTTCTTGTCATTTCATTAGGCATTTCAGTAAATATCAGAAAGTACGATGTTTCCAAGTAATCAGCGTGTCGGATTTGCGATGCTTTCTCTAAAGGAATGACAATGGCCAGGATAATGGCCTCCCTTTTTTTTTTTCCTGTGCTCTGAAAGGCACGCGCTAATGGCTTTTTCTCCAGGCGTCTGACACAGCTGGGTGCCCACGACGCATTACGTGCAGGTGGTCACTTAATTTTCTTACGGAAATATTTACGACAACAGTTTCCGCTACAGTGGCAGTCTCATATAAAAATATTTCACAGGTCAAGAATTTGCGTTACAAATCTGTAGAAACAAAATGCTATTGATATAACAGTGTCCAAAAAAATTTTCGTCTGCATTGTAATACATTCACGCATATACACACACATTTCATAACTCTTAAAGTACGTTTCTTGGTTTCCAACATCCTTTTCATAAATCAGAGTCCCTAAACACTTTTCATTATTCCTTACCTCATTATACATATACATATTCGTCAACACTTCTTCAATATATCATCATGAGAAATACGTAGCATAATAAACATTCCTCAACAACATAATACACATCGTCGTCGTAATAAGAACATCATAACACTTCAGTCAAATCTCAAAATCGTCGTAACTTCCTCCAATAATTTCAAAACCTAAAAAAAAATTCTCTGCTCATTTCAATAGTGTCATCTACCTCAAACGTACTTTAAAATCATGCTCCCTTACCAAATACATCATTCAAAGCTCTCATAGCATCACAATGGTTCCGAAAAAATATGAACAGATCACACAGTACAGACAAAATACAATTTCGTAAGTGTGAAGTAATCCAACTCTGTAATTGCGTAAACATATGTCACTGATGTAATAAAAAAAGTCTATCTCTCAGTTACATGATCAGATAGCTGTGTAATTTGTGTGTTAGAGAAATATGGTACCGATGTGTAAAGTTGTATAAGCAAATACCATATTAGCTAGGGTTCCTTGTGCTTGCCAAACACATGGTACACAAAGTAGGCGTGTACCCCCCTGAGGATTAATGTAATTATACCCTCAGGTGTTACAGATTACACCAATGGAATGAAATATATCACGGAAAACTTTCTTCGTAATTCAAAAATCTTTAAAAATAAATGTTTTAAGTATAAAATTGATCACTCAAATACGTGTACTGTAGCGCTAAACTGTGCGTCTTGTAACATAATCTCTGTGGAAGTGTCGTAGTTATCGTCCTCCGAAAGCTAAGTTCTGCAGAAGTCAATGTACTTACCTCATGATAAACAAAAGTGAAATGCTTTGCGTATAGATATCGTAGTTATTATGCTTATTGGCGTGATGAAGAAAGTACTGTACAGTAACGTATTGTTGTGCCACGAAAAAGGCTGTCTCATTGTTGCTATACCACAAAAGCTACTACTAAAACATGTTTTTCTTTCCAGAAGAATTCAGAAAACTGTGCAGATATAAAACAGATACACCGCAAAAGCAACATTGTAAATTGTCACTCATTAGTAGCGTCGTGATAAAAATCGTGTAGCTGTCACATAAACTAACCTCTGTGTCATCTGGTATCTCTCAGAAAGCACTTTAAATTCAGAATGTATTTTCAAATAAACCAAAATGTTGCATTAAAATCTCATTAGCAGTACTGGTAAATGTTATAAGTATGTGAGCCTTATAGTCGTTACGTAATCGTGCAACAAACAAGCAAGAATGTACACACACAATAACACTGTGACGTCTGTTCACTATAACAATGCATTCGTCATTTCTGTTTAAATAAGTTCTCTTGGTTCTTGATTGGATATTTAACTTCAAACATTGTTGTATGTTAACAGATTCTAAGTCTGACAAAGCATATTAGTAATGTGAAGCGAAAAATTTTATGGCAAAGACAAAGTTAAAAAGCAGATTATCTTTCAATAAACGGTTTTACATGTGAAATGTGGTGTAAACCTTTACTCTTCCTAGTACGCAGAGTTTCAACTTCAAAGCAATTATCATGTTGTATACATCGGTAAAGAATGCTAAAATTTTTCTCCAGGCTAGCGTCTTATGTTATTTTTCTCGAAGCCAGCGGGCGCACGCGGCTGCCTGCTGTGCGAGTCATTGTCTGTCTCTTTGTTGGCGCGCGCCGTTATTGGGATTAGGAGACCTAACTTCTACAAATTCACTCTGACGAGAAGGCCCTGCCCTGTTTGAATCCCGCCAGTTCTGATGCAATTCAGGTCTGTCGTTACGAATATATCGTCTGTCGTCATGTCGGTAGTTCCTGTGGTTTCTTTCTTGTCGGTTAAGTGGTGGAGAATTTCTCCCTCAATCGTAACTGCGCGCTGGACCGTTGCATCTGAAGTTATTCTGTCTCCCTTGATAATAATTATTTTGGTTCCCATATTGCCTGTTTCTCTGATTGTCTCTGTGATAGTCATAACCGCGGAGAGGTGATCTTTCCCTGTAATTATTACTACTCTGCCAACGGTTGTCATACGGGTGGTGTCTGTTTTGGTCACGATTTGCGTTGTAAGAATAGGCTTGTCGTGACCAGTTATTGCTTCTGTCGTAACGGAATTGTGACGGATGTGACCTGTAATTGTTGTGTCCTTGTTTTCGCGTTCCGTGATTGTCAGTGTCACTTTCCAGTTCTTGTAACAGTCCCTGAAAAGCTTCAATGTCGTCTTTGCAACGTCCTGCCAAAATAATATGTCGTAAATGTTCAGGTAATTTGATTAAGCAAATGCGGATGAGTTCTGAGGGGCTGTATGGGTTTGTCAGGTACTGATTCTTGTGCAACATGTCTTCAAAATATTTCACAAGACTGGAGAATTCAGATTGTTCGAAATGTTTCATCATTATGATGCTATGTTTTACGCGGTCTTGTGTGGCTTGAGACCAATATGCTGAGAGGAAGGCATGGTAAAATTCTCCTTCACTGTGGCAATCGTGAATGACCGATCGCATTCTTACAGCTGGTTCATTCTCTAAGTAGCCACACATAAATTCTAATCTGTGTTCCAACGACCAGTTGGGAGGAAAACAATGAGAGAATTGATGGAGCCATGCTTGAGGAATGAATGTCGTTGCCAGAATTCTTAAATGTTTTGAATTTTCGTGTAGTAATGAACAGCTTATAGTCAAAATCATCATGTCGCCGAGTCGCACATCGGTCATTGTTAGGTCGTGTCGGCCGTTCCATCTCAAAATTCGGTGCACATTGCCAATTTCTTTCATAACTTCCGAAATGCCCTGTGTTATTATTTTGTGGCTGTTCCGTATTTCTGTGTCCCTCTTCCCGTATTGGGGCGCGAGTATCCTCTGAAATACGTAATTCTTGTATTACCTGTGTCAGCTGATCTTGTACTTCCCGGATTTCTCTTCTGTACTGTGTATTGATTTGATTTTGATTCTGTTTGAATTTTCTAATTTGTTCATACTCTTCTGTGTCAGTGAAGGCTACAGGTCTTGTGTCATTCAGATCATCATCTACCTTTGTAGATAAGTTAGTGACCTGATCCGAAAGTTCGGCTACTTTCTCCGATAGTGAACACATTTCCTCAGTGTGTTTTTCTGAACCAAGTTTCAGAGTGTCCATTTGTGTTGAAATCGAATCTACTGTGTCCTTTAAGTTTTCCTGAGTTTTTGCAAGTTGCGTAACCGAATCGGTAGATGCAACTGAGTCAATTTTAGCCCACAAGGTCTCATGATTTTCATGAACAATGGTTTGCAGGTCTTTTATGGCTGCTTCGTGATTCTGTAATGCATTTTCATGCCGCGAAAAAATAGGTTGAAAATGCTCACAAATTTGCGTTTTTACGTCATTACAGACTTTTTGACATTTCGATTCAATGTTATGTAACTCAGTAGTTAAATCTTCACGTGTTTGTTCAAGTGTTTGTTCCAATGAGTCTAACTTTTTAAGATTTTGTTCCATTGTGTCTAACTGTTGCTGTGTTTGTCTCTGATGTTGTTCCATTGTGTCTAACTTTTTAAGATTTTGTTCCACTGTGTCTAACTTTTTAAGATTTTGTCCCATTTGTCTCTGATTTTGTTCCATTTGTTGCATTAATTGCAATAATAATGTATTAGTGTCTGGAATCTGTTTCTCTACGCTTTTCGGCAGTGCATTTGCACCGGCAACATTCACATTTTGACAAGCAGAAAATGTGTCTTGACTTATTTGAGAAAACGGTGATGACCCAAAACCTGAATCTACAGTATTTGCGAAATTGTGTCCTGTCATTTCGGATTTCTGAGGCGAGCTGTTGCTGACCGATCGATCGATAATGCTTCCCTGTTCACTACCTGTTTCACTGTCTACACCATTGTTTGCAGCCCGCTCCATTTCCCTATGCACAATTACCAAATTACTACTTTGAACATCAGTTAATTCATTACTCGGTGGCGCTAACACACTGCTTTCATTTTCACTGTCATTTCTCAGTTTACTATGGAGCCTAGTATTACGTTTTACACACGCCATTATTGTCACAGTATTTCACACGACAACACAGAAAAACACAATTTGAAGATCAAAAATAAGAGAACACATTAACATAGCACTGAAAATAATATCTAGTTAATTGCAGCTGGGAAATACTTGGTGCAAATCTACATGCATGCCACAACTGTTTTACTGTACAACAATGAAAGTCTGCAACTACAAAGGAGATTTTCTCTACAATTACGCGCTAGCAATAAGCAAAATCTACACCAATTACACAAACTACAAGAAAAAATCAGAAGATTTCAGTGAGGTATCCTTGGCTAAGGGTTGACATATGAAACGTCCCCTTTGAACAATTATACATGACTGTGCTTAAACTGACACACAATATTTTGTTAGCGCAACGCAATCTGACTTTCAAAATTCCCTACAGAAGAATGGCCCTGACTAACATTAAACTATACCTTTCTCAAATCACTTACCTCACAAAAATCTTCGCTGCTCAAGCTACTGCAATACAGCGAGCGCCACTACTGCCAGCTAAATAAAAGATTCAAACTATGGAAGGCACTAACTACTGATTGGGATAGTTAGCAAATGAAAGATATTAATAGTGAACAAACAATGTATTTACCTTGATAACATCATATATAAATATAGCAGTTCATGACAAATTTCAAAACTCCGCCATCTCTCTCCCCACATCCACCCCTGCTGGCGGCTCACCTCCAACTGCGCAACGCTACGCGCTGTTAACATCCAGCTGCCCCTCTACAATGGCAGACAACAATGCAAACTAGCCACAGACTGCACACAGCACAGCCAGTGATTTTCATACAGATGTGGCGTTACCATTAAAAAAAAACCTAAACAGCCTACTTACAATTTAAATGGATCAAAACGACACACGAACCGATCACAATTGCAGGCAGTGAGGTGACGCGAATTCGGCGTCATCTGGAGGCATGTGTAACGTCACTCGGCCGCGTATGGCGATCCCTCTACGGAAGGGGCTCGCGGCGGCCGGTTTGGTTCAAATGGCTCTGAGCACTATAGGACTTAACATCTCAGGTCATCAGTCCCCTAGACTTAGAACTACTTAAACCTAACTATCCTAAGGACATCACATACATGCCCGAGGCAGGATTCGAACCTGCGACCGTAGCAGCAGCGCGGTTCCGAACTGAAGGGCGGCCGGTTTAAAAATCCATTCTGCGGAGACGTCTGCAGTGCGCGACATGCCGTATACACTCGACGAAGAAACCATTGACACCACGAATACTTTCAGTTGTAGAATGAATTTTCACTCTGATTCGGAGTGAGCGTTCATTTGAAAGTTTCTGGAAAAGTAAAATTTAGTTCCGATCCAGCATATAGTATTAATCTTACAGGAACTTTCGAATCTGTGCAAACTCTGTAGCTTAAGAAAAATCCGTTGTATAAACGATCTCCTAGGCATTGACTAAGCCATTACTGAGCAATATTCTTTTTTACAGGAGTGCTAGGCTAGCAAGATATGTAGTTCATCTCTTGTGAAGTTTTGATAGCAGGAGACAGTAGTGGAGGAAAGACAGATCAAAAGGCGAGTCCTCAGTCATGCTGGAGAGCCCATTCGGCGGCGCACTTGTCCCCGAAAGGCAAAGGTCCCGGGTTCGTGTACATATTTGGCACGTGGTTTTAGTCTGGCACAGTTCTTACTTTTCAATTGACTGCACGAGGTCGTGCCCTGGTCGATGGATGGAGGGTCGTGTATGTAGTCTGTTGCCGACCAGTGAGGTGTCGTTAGGTGCGGTGTCGTGGACGCGGGTCTTGCACGTTTGGTGATCAGAGGTGGGAGCCAGCTGTGACCCCGATAAAACAATACCTAACATCGATTAAACGTCCTTTTCGTGGTGTATCTGGAAAAGGGGCTTACACTCCCAAATTCTGCTTTGCACTAAAGAAATTAAAAACCATCCCTGCAACCATAGGCTAATTTATTTATAACTTTATTTCAAAGAATTCGTGAGTGTGATTTTCTACATTGAAATCATAATTTACTCTCGGTAATTATCGGAACACAGCCACACAAAACACTATCTTTCAACAAGAAATAATTTTTGTGCTACGTGGAAGTTTGGCTTGAATTAAGAGTAGCATCAGTTGGTATATTCACAACAAATAGTTATATTGACAATATCCTACAAGAATGGATGAAGAGCATTTTGGTTTTAAAAAAGGACGTTAGAAAATTCTAAGAGCTGTTTTATTTGCGGACGAAAACAGACGACAAACTGCAGTTCATGGCACACAGATTCCACAAACAAGACCAAAGTAATAGCACTCAGGGGAATCCTATAAGAACTAAGATCGACATTTGTGGAAAAATAATAGAGCAAACAAGTCATTTAAAGTATCTAGGCTGTGATATATCACATGATGGAAACGTTGAACAGCTGAGCAAGTAGAGACGAATGTGTGGAGCAATAAGAAGAACATTAAATAATAACGTTAATAAAGAGACTTCAGTGCAGTTTCATCTAACAATGACAGTTGCTGGTTAAATATATGTTGGAGTGAAACATGGATAACGGGGTAAAAAGTACAACAACAAATACAAGTAGCAGAAATGAGATTTTTAAGATAAATCAAGTTGTATACAAGAGAGGACAGAATAAGGAATGAATATATTCGTTAGGAGCTAAACATTTTTGCCCTGAATGACAAGGTAACCGACTACAGGAAGGAAAGAGAAAATCGTTTGGATAGGATGTAGGAAAATCTACTACGCAGACTGGCAACAGCCTACGTATCCAGGGGTAGGAGAGACGTCTGTTGTCCGAGGAAAAGATGGAAGGAAGCCGAAGTGAGTTAGAGGCCCAATCCTTGAAGGGAAAAAGGAGGAAGAACAAGGTAATGTATATCGATTGTATGCCGGATTTGCTGAGCAATGACTGACTTTATGATACGTGGATAGAGGAAACGTGCAAGAGAATCGAGGGTAATCTAGCAGCCCACATTCACGTCACCACGTGTATGAATTCACACAACATGGATTAAAGTGGATAAATAACTCTCACAAATCAAAGCAGATTACATAAAAACTGGTGGCACAAGTTCACAAAAGAAGATTCACTGGGAGAAGTTATCAGATGCCATGAGGTTTACGGAAGATTGTCTGACATCACTTGTACACAGTCACAAATGAACATTGATGAATTGATAAAATTGCACTCGCGAATTATCAAAAATGATTTAATAAACACTATTTAAGCAAATTTAGCTGTGGTAAAACATTACGACCTATCTATGGCCATGAGCTACAAAAAACATTTTTTGACACCAGTTGGCCACGTCCACAAAAACAAAATTAAAAAAAAAAAAAGAATTACACTCCCCAACTGTCGGAAATGAGTTACCAGTACTGTTAAGCAAATTTAGCAAAGAAAAAAGTTCTGTGGGGCACTATGTAAGTCCATATGCTAAACAAAGCACTGTCTGACACCATATGAGTGCGTTTACAAAGAAATATCGGTTCTTTAAAGGGAGCCATTGCACACTACGCTTATCAGACACTTGTTTGACATCACTGGCACAACAACAGAAATGTGACAACACAATAAGAAATAATAAATAACATTTATTAAGAGTATGTTACAAAATTATACTTCGGTAAAGTCTGATGCGTGACACTTGATTTCCTAAATATAATAGAATGCTATGAAATAACTGAAGTATCTGCGCTAGCAGAATAGGAATGCGGAAAACACAAGTCCGACAACAATTTATTGGACTCACCAAAACGAAACAATAATACAATCCCCAAAAGAACAGCAGACTCGATCCCGACTGCAAATCCCTACAAATATAAAATAACAAATAATAATAGAAAAAACCCGACTCTTCACGGATAGAGATCACAATCAAACAATTCTACAATGTCAAGATGTTCTTCGACAATGCCGACTCCATCTTCAAGAGATCGTCCAGCTAGAAGAGGCGTCTGGCCGTGGCTGTCGGCGGTGTGGCAGCTCTGTAGACTTCCAAGCGGTGCGTCGACCTGCCCTTTGCTGGCAGTGCGCCGCCTTATAAAGCCGGTTTGGCGGATGTATCTGCAGGAACTATTTGCGATCACGTGCCTGGCGTGTCAAAGTAGTTCCTGGGCTAGCTGCGACCTCTGGTGAAGCTGTTCTGCAGACTCCGCGAACGGGTAGCGGTCCCTGGCGGCCGTTGATGGAGACCTGATGTTGTGTTGTGGCCGCCGGTAAATATATGTGTTGACAACACAGACGACATCGGTTTTCCTGGCGAATATACGGCCTGTGATGCAGGCATCCCATGTTGGTTCGACGTGATGTGGGATGCCGATGCAGTAGGCGCTACGATGTCTGAATTGGCCGGCCACAGCAATACTGTCTCTAGGCAGTCCGTGATGTATAACTGACTGCAACGTTGTAGACACTCTTAATAGTCCAGTTACTCCGTAAACAGCAACCACTATTATCGGATATCTTCTGGTCAAGAAAAATGCCAAACATATGGAAAGTGGCTAGCTATCCAGTTGCTTGGTTGAATGTATACAATCACTTCTCTTGAGTCAATTTCGTCGCCAGTGTACTGCTTCAGCACTGTAATGTCATGGGTGCACATACGGAATTTACTTACGTAGGCCTCACGCTGCTCGCTAGTTCGAAGTTGGTGAGGGAAGTAGTTAAAGGGAGGGAGAGAGTAGAAGGGATACCCACATGAAGTCTATGTTACACAGACACATGTTTCTACTTAAAGGGTGGATAAAGTGTATAAACGAGTACAAATATCCATTCACCAATACACACAATCCAAATTTTATCTTAAAAGTTAGAAGATAAAAATTGAAGCAGCAGAAGCATATATTCAGAAACATTTGAAAAATAAGAACTACTTAAATATTTGCACTGTCCTGTATAAATCAGCCTGTTCATCATCAAATAGCGTTTGGAATAGTACAAAAATATTTTGAAATATTGAAATTAAAACTCGTATGATTTATAAAAATATTAGAACATGTTCAAAAAATGGTTCAAATGGCTCTGAGCACTATGGGACTTAACATCTATGGTTATCAGTCCCCTAGAACTTAGAACTACTTAAACCTAACTAACCTAAGGACATCACACAACACGCAGTCATCACAAGGCAGGTAAAACCCCTGACCCCGCCGGGAATCGAACCCAGGAACCCGGGGAACATGTTCAGAAAATAACTGAAATATGTGCAATATCCGTTAAAATCAATATTGGACCTCTAAAAGTTATCAAAACAATGTCACAGGAATGTGAAAATATAATTAGTGGCCCAATGCAGTGCCAGTGCTACATCGAAAACAATAAATCGCTATATCGTTTTCATGAAAACGGGTCTCTAAGCATATTACAGCAGTGTCTAAACACATTCTAGTCCAAAATTACTAAAAACGGCCGATAGTAACCATAACCGGAAATCGCGTATGTTAAATCGCAACCGTGACAGAAATAGATATTAAGTTGCAGCTTTTCAACAATTGCTGCTTTTCCTTACAGACGTTATATCTGTTCTTGCTGACAAATTTACATACTTTGAAATGGTGTCCTTCATAAATTTCACGATGATGAGCAACTGAATAAGGGATATCTACCGTGTTAGAGATATAGGTAGAGGGGTTGTCACCCAAGTAAACGCAACAGTTCGTCATGGCAGGTGACTGTAACGTACCGGTCCTTGTACTGGCTGTCTGAATGGCAAACAGGATGTGCGACACGAGGTATCTGATCGAGACATCACCAGCAATACCCTTAAGAAAGCAAAAATCATAGCGATACTGAAATCAGGTAAACCGAATGACCAACCAAACAGCTACCGCCCACTTGCCCTTCTTAGTATGCTCTACAAACTACTGGAGAGACTTATATGTAACAGAATAAGTCCAGATATCCTAAAGTGTATCCCTGTGGAACAAGCAGGCCTCCGGCCAACAGGAGCTGCACAGATCAAGTCCTCTCACTAACTTACTACATCGAGGCAGGCTTCCAAAGACAAGAAAAAACATCCGTGGTATTTATAGAGCTGACAGCGGCTTATGATACTGTATGGAGGCAAGGCCTGATTTACAAACTACTCCGCATCGTTCCATGTTTGAAAATGGCTAACCTTACCAACGAGATGCTCTGCAACAGACCATTCCAGGTGATACTTGGAAATTATAGGAGCAAAACAATGAAGCTCAATAATGGATTGCCCCAAGGATCAGTCCTGGCACCGCTACTTTTCAGCATGTATATAGCCGATATGCCTAATACTAAATCTGAAAAGTTTGGATATGCAGATGACTTGGCCATAGCTACACAACATCGAGATATGGAGCATACTGAGACTGTCCTGACAAGCGACTTGTCCTTACTGGGAACGTACTTTCGTGAATGGAGACTACAACCTAGTCCAACTAAAACTGAGGCTATGTGTTTCAACCTGAATAATAAATTGGCTAACAGACGCCTTAAGATATGTTTTGATAACAATATTCTGCCTTGTAATAAAAGTCCAAAATACCTGGGGGTGACATTAGATAGAACCCTGAGCTACAAACAACACCTCATCCACACTGCTGCAAAAATCCGTACTAGGAACAATATCATTCAGAAACTATGTGGTACCAGCTGGGGCTCCTCCGCCTCTACCTTGCGATGCTCTGCTTTGGGACTTGTCTACTCTGCGGCAGAGTACTGTTCCCCTGTTTGGCTAAAGAGCGCTCACACCAAGATGGTGGACACAGTACTGAACCAAACTATGAGGATTATTTCAGGTACAATAAAATCAACCCCAATTCACTGGCTACCTGCACTGATCCACATACCGCCACCTCACTTACGAAGAGAACATGCGCTTCTCAGAGAATTTAAAAAAATACAAGACAACCCGCAACTTCCGATTCACGCTTTGAGCAATGGCACTGACAGAGATAGATTGCGCTCTAGACATCCACCTCTTATAGGGGCCAAAGATATGGAGGAAAAGGGTTTCTGTCTTGAAGAACGCTGGAAAGTGGAATGGGAAGAATCAGCACCACCACAGGTAAACACCTGACTGAAACCGTCGAACAGACCTCCACGTAAAACCTGGACCATCCTCAACAGGATCAGGACGGGCCACGGTCGATGTGCGGACTGTCTACACAAATGGGGAAGAGCACCATCCCCAAAGTGCGACTGCGGCGCTGAGAAGCAGACGATCTGGCACATCATTGCAGAGTGCCCTTTGAGAGCTTACTCAGGTCAAACAACGGACTTCCTGGATGCGACTCGGAGTGCAGTTCAATATATTAAAAACCTAAATTTTAATTTGTAATTATATATATGTTGTTCATGACATAACTGTATTTACTTCTTTATGTCTTGTTTTCAGTGCCAAAGTTATAAAGCTATTGTAGCAGCTTATTTCTCTATAAACGTGATTTGTACTTGCCATACGCTAAATAAATAAATAATCACCAGCAGAACAATAAGGCACTCAGAATTTCGTCTCTTGATAAGCAGCAAGCTGCAACGAGTAGCGCCTATCTCCCAGTAAGCAGGCAACCATAACAGCAGAGCGGTTAAGCAGGCAGTTTGTTCACTACTTCAAGGCGGCGCCATTGAGCAGAAGCTAAGTACACTGGTGCTGGTCCCACCTGCCATTAATTGTATACATTTGCTCCAAATCTTCAGGGTCAAAATTATACAAACGAAACACAATCCCAAAATAAGTATATTGAGATGCAAGACCAATGTTCAGAAGTGAACATTTAGTTTTTTATTGACATAAACAATTTACACCTTATAGCAACATAGCAACTGTCGAAGTGATTACCAGCGCTCTGAATGCACATATTACAACAGTACATAAAATTTACTGCAATCTCTAAAGTATCCTTGTTGTCTGTTTTATAATGAGAGAGCTAAGACCCTACCAACCAGTTCCTCTTAACTTTCAGTTGGGGTTTCACACACCAGCGACTTCAAGTAATCCTATTCCCACAGAGGGGAACGGGCAGCAAGTCACACCAAGTTGTTGCGATATTACCAAACCTACATCGAGACGTCTGTACGCCGCATTTTGTCTTTACTTCTTGTTACACATACTTTAGACTCCATATCATCGTGACACTAACATACATTCGGCAGGTGGACTCATTTGTTAATCACGTGTTTTTTTAACTTAACTTTAAAAAAATTAGATGACCGTCTAGAGTGTTGATTACTAGAGGCAATACGGAGTTTTTGTCTGTCCAACTTCTTAAAACTGCTCACAACGTCGATCACAATCTTTTCAGATAAATTATTGTAAAGGCGATGACACGACGGAAAAGAAGTCCTTGAGATCACCATTTTTAATTTAAGAATGCACTCTACGAACAGGCTGGAAGCTGCTCTTTTATACAAAGCACTGTAATTTTAAGACATTGTACATGGCTGCGCTTCAGCAACTGTGCATGAAAGAGCTGGAATGGATTGGAAATAAAAGCCAATTATTAAACTCTCGTCTTCTGAAGGTGATTCTACGTACAATACCTTCTGAAGAAGACAGTTTTAAAACTGTCTAAATCATGGTCAAGATCTAATAAATCGTATTTTTCAACTAGTTGGCTGTTATTATTCCCAATACAGTAGTAATACACTTTACTTGTAGAGTGTAACAGTACCAATAAATTAAACGAAATTTCTGATTCGTTCTTGATAAACAAACATTAGTCAGGAATGTGAAGGGCTATCATATTCATCATAATAACCTTCACACTATTAACGTTTGTCACGTACTGTCAAATGAGTTCACGAAAAAAAAAGAATAAACATTTATTTCTGCTTGACTTTATGAGTAATTTCCTTTTACAATTCAAATAAACCGTAGTTCATGCCAGCTATAAGAGTGGACGTTACCCAGAGTTCAATACAGAGAAAAAACTTCGGCATTCAGCTAGTTTTATAACGCAGTGTCGTAGACTAGCTTATTAATCTTGCTGACTGTGACATAAAGTTTTCTGATGAATTATGCTTTCACTGCGTTGTATATCCAGTTCTCTCTTCACCATAATCCTAATTTTACAGCAGCTGGTGTACCGACCACGAGAACAACAAACCACAAATAAATACACAACAGAATTTTCATTGGTAATTGGAGCAAAAGCGTTAATTCCCAGAGATATAGAGCTCCTCGATCACTTGTGCTACTTTTCTGAGGTACTGTTTGTCCGAGCCTGTTTTCCATGAACGATAATGCACTTCTCTGTTGGATAAACCTCTCGCTAGCGAAAGCCACTGACGAATATTGTTCAGGTAATAAAATAAAATTAGTTCCTATTCCTCAGTACCCACCAAGGGTTTTTTGGGCCCGACCAGGCAGAGTTGTCACGTAAATGCTGCAAATGGTGAGCTCCTACCATATACTGCACATTGGCAACCCTGTGATCCTTTACCAGCTCGCGTGATAACTGGCTGAAAGAAGAACCGTATCTGATGCATCCTGTTCAGTTTCGTAGAGTGGAGGATGAAAAGGGCAAAAAAGAAAAAGATCACAACTTTTCTCACAGCAACGCCCTCCGCTCCGCTCCAAGCTCGATGAGATTTGGCTAATATACCGACCGAAAAAAAAATCACAGCACCAAGAAGGAACTGAACGATATAAGCGAAAGTTGGTGGGCGTGTTTCTACATCCGGAAGGTGATGTCTATTCAGATTTCGTGCCAGTCACTTAAGAATAGCGCTAGTAGAGTAACTATGAAGGTTCACATCAGGTTTGCTTTTAACACACGCAATAACCGCCGTGAGCCTTAGTTTCCTCTGAGATTGGACGTGGTGAGTTGAAGTCAATCAAGAATGCCTTTAAGGCGACAATGACGCCATTGTCAACACCTCACTCACTTTGAATGAGGTCTTTTAATAGGGTTAAGAGAAGCTGGATGTTTCTTCCGCGATATTGCAAAAATACTTAGCAGAAGTGCAGCACTGTACACGATTGCTAGCAGCGGTAGTAACGACAATGTACGGTTGCAAGAAGAGCGGGCTCCGGACGGCCACGTGGCACTACCGAGAGGTAAGACCATGATGTACAGCGTGTGGCTCTGGCGCATCGTACTGCGTCTGTAGCAGCATTTTGAGCAGCGGTTGGCACCACAGGAACACGACGAACTGTTACAAATCGGGTACTTCAAGGACAGCTTCAAGCCAGGCGCCCTCTTGCGTACATTCCACCGACCCCAATCCACCGCCATTTGCGACTTCTGAAGTGTCAAGCGAGAGCTCGTTGCAGGGCAGGTTGGAGGTCTGTTGTGTTTTCAGACGAAAGCTTGTTCTGCCTCGGTGCCAGTGATGCCGTGTGTTGATTAGAAGGACACAAGTTGACAGCCTGCCATTGTCTGTATGAATGCCTTATTGTTCTGCTGGTGATGTCTCGATCAGATACCTCGTGTCGCACATCCTGTTTGCCGTTCAGACAGCAAGTAAAACTTGTCTGTGGGCTGAACACATTGGAGCTACACCTGGAGTTATAATCTGGGATGCGATTTCGTATGGCAATAGGAGCACTCTCGTGGTTATACTACGCACCGTGACTGCAAATTTCTGGTGATTATACCTGTTGTGCTGCCATTCATGAACAGGGGGTGTTTTCCAACAGGACAACACGGCCCCACATAGCGCTGTTGTAACCCAACATGCTATACGAGTGTCGAGATGTTGTCTTGGCCTGCTCGATCATCAGATCTGTTTCCAATCGAGCACATATGCTACGTCATCGGACAACAACTCCGGCGTCATCCAGAAACAGTATTAATCGTCCCTGTACTGATAGACCAAGTACAACAGGTATGGAACACCATCCCACAAAATGACATCCGGCACCTGTATAACACAACGCGTGCAGATTTGCATGCTTACATTCAACATTCTGGCGGTTACACTGGTTATTAATGTACCAACATTTCACAATTGCAATGCCTTATATCGCGCTTACATTAACCTGTGATCTTACAATGTTAATTATTTAAATATGTTACCTAGACAAATGTATTCCCACAATTTGACTACTCTACATTAATTATTTTTTGGTGTTGCGATTTTTTTCCGTCAGTGTAGGAATCGCCCAGTTGTAAAACAGCACATTCTGTTTATTTGCTTAAAGATGAACACAACTGCGCAACAAGAAAATTTTCAACCGTGTCGGTATAAAAAGTGAAAGAAAAAGATTTCGTTAATCTGTAATAAGAAACATGTTAGTGCTGTTCTTACCCATTCCGAATGCTGTTGAAAGCTGTGAACGAAAAGACAGAACGACGCGAGCTGAAGCCGCAAGCCGTCGCTCTTGCTGTTCTTATTGTCTCCTTAGAGTGGTAGACAGACAACGCCTCCGATGTATCGACCAACACGTCTGGTGTTAACTGGTGCGAAGCCACGTCCGATAAAACAAACACATCGATTGCTTCCACTCGCGAATACAAGGCTGATGCACACTGACACAAGCTTTCGGACTCTCTGGGAGGAGGTTCTGCAAGACGCAACTTCCTATAATCCAACGCCTGGAAAAACACACTCTTCCAGTAGGCATTATCATTAAAGCCTGCGTCTTCAGACACTAAGCCCATATTGACGTAACAGATTGCGATACTGATCTGACGAGTCACAATGTTCCCGTCCAATGCAATCGCAAGGGTCGACGCTTTGGAACGACGCAGATCCACATACTCTGTGGCACTTCCCGGAGATTATTTTGCGGCAATGTTGACTCAGTGAATCTATTGCATCAACATGTTGAGAGAACTGTTGTGAGTTGTCGAGGGGTTGGCTCGTAGCAGACAACCCAACGGTTCACGCTGTTCTGCCAAGCAAGAAGATGGGTATCTGAGTCTTACGTGGGTCATTCCATGTCAAATCAGCTACGCCTCCTTGCTCGACCACATCAGATTTAGTTGAAATGTTATGTACACATTCGCACATGTCCCCAAGGAACACTGGTAAGTTTAACGTTCGTGACAGCAATAAAAGCCAAGGGATAATCACTTGTTTGACTCCATGCGCGACTTAGCGCAGAGCAAGCGTGAATTTATGCCGACGTTGAGCTGTTACAAGGCCGTCTTATATAACTTTATGCGTTCTGTTAAGAATAAAAGAATTTTACGAGCGATATTCTGCCAGAAAATTTTAAGCAAAATCTCCCTAAAAAGCAGCGCCCAAAAGAGTTTCAGAGTTTGGCTTCTTACATATTATGGACTAAAGGTATGAGGAACCTGATACTTGGCACGTAGTAACCTAACAATGCAACGCTCTCAAATATTTCAAATACAAAATTTCACATGTGTATCACTTTCCAATACTGAGTAAACTGAGTGCAAATTCGAAGATTTTGTAAGGTCAGAAATGCAAAATTTTTGACCTGATTTTCGAAAAATTGTGTTCTATAAAAGTCACCAAATTGGGCTCATTACAAACACTATTCTTTGATCCGAAAAACAAAGTATAATTGATTATCCAACTGGAGATAACACTGCTAGATAGTTTGAACCAATGTTAGGCGCAAAAATTGTGGCAAGAAAAAAATGTGAAATTCACATTCTTATACCTCGTAGACAATGCACATTCTGAACATGAAACAACTCACAATGGCTCGGTAGCAAAAATATTTGGAATACTGAATGTTATTCACGTACTATTTTCCAATAATCTGCAATTTGTCGAAAAATGGTGATCAGTCAGGCAGCAGCCGGCCGAGACACACGCAGCAACAGGGAAGTAACCGATTTTGAGACTTTTACGTGCTCCTAACCAGGAGCTAATTTTATAATATCATCTGTGTGCTTGAATCGTTTAGTTTCTTTAGATTTAATATCTAATAGTCACTGTTCTCGCGTTTTCGTTTGCGTCGGGAAGTAAACCGATTTTTGACATATTATAAGTTCCTAATCAGGGGCAAATTATTTAGTTTCAACTGAGTGCTTCGGTAGCTAGGTTTTTGAATCTCTGCGAATTAATCTAATTTATTAGACACAGCTCCTGCGTTTTCGTCAGGGTCTACAGTAGAGTTGCACAGCATGTGCTGATAATCCGTTTATCTGCATATTTTGTTTTTCCACGGTCTTTAGTATGGACAGTGACTGTGATTGTTGTGTGCAGATGTGAGCCGAGTTGGTGACACTTTGCTTTCAGCTCCAGGCTGTGATGGCTGTGTTTACACATCTTGAGGCTGCAGTAGATGGGCTGTTGTGGGCCTGCCGTGGGGATCCAAAGGACGTCCAGCACGTCCGAGTCCTCCGATCGGTCCTCACTGGTGGCCAGCCCAGTTACAGTTGGCACTGAGGTTGACCCCTCAACAGTGATCGAGTGGGAGGTCGCCCCAGCATGTAGCAGGCAGCGAAAGACTTCCCAGGTGGCAGCACGTAAGGCCTCCCCGGTTTGTCTGAGAAACAGGTTCCAGGTGCTGTCTGTGGCTGACACTGTCGCTGAGCCAGATGCCGTCACCTGTCCTTTTTCAGAGAAAACTTCTCACCCTGCAATATCCGGATAATCACAGAGGGTGGATTATTGATAGGTGGTAGCCCCAATGTTAGGCGCGTTTTTGGGCCCCTTAGGGACATGGCTGCCATGAAGGGAAAGAAAACCAATGTGCATTCTGTGTGCATACTGGGTGGAATCCTTCCAGGCTTCAAATGGGTCCTCCCGGATGCCATGAAGAGCACAGGGTGCAGCCAACTGCACGTGGTGGCTCACGTCAGTACCAATGATGTGTGACACTTTGGATCAGAAGAGGTTCTCTCTCGTTTTGAGAGGCTAACAGAAATCGTAAAGGCTGCCAGTCTTGCTAGCAAGATGGAAGCAGAGCTGACCATTTGCAGCATAGTCAACAGGACTGACTGCAGACTTCCAGTACAGAGCCAAGTGGAGGTTCTGAATCAGAGGCTCAGACAGTTCTCCGACAGTGTAGGCTGCAGATTCCTTGACTTGCGTCAGAGGGTGGTTGGATTTCAGGTTCTGCTGAATAGGTCAGGTGTCCACTATGCGCAGGAGGCGGCTGCACTAGTAGCGGGGGCTGTGTGGCATGGACTGGGCGGTTTTTTAGGTCAGAGGGTCTCAGGAAAACACAGGAAGGGCTTCAATCACAAAGGGTGCAGGCCAAACACAGGAAGAACGTAGATACAGGAACAATTGATATAACAGTTGTAAATTGTCGTAGCTGTGTTTGGAAAGTACCAGAGCTCCAAGCGCTATTAGAAAACACTGATGCTCAAATTGTTATAGGCACTGAAAGCTGGCTAAAGCCGGAGATAAGCTCAGCCGAAACTTTTGCGAAGAACCTAATGGTGTCCAAAACGGTAGGCTAAACATGTTTGGAGGTGGAGTGTTTGTTGCTGTTAGAAGTTGTTTATCTTGTCGTGAAATTGAAGTAGGTAGTTCCTGTGGGTTAGTATGGGCAGAGGTCATTGTTGGCAACCGGAATAAAGTAATAATTGGATCCTTTTACTGGCCTCCCAATTCAGACAGTAAAATTGCTGAAAGGTTCAAAGAAAACTTGAGTTTGATTTCAAACTCGTATCCGACTCGTACGATTATAGTTGGTGGTGACTTTAATTTATAATCGATATGTTGGCGAAAATACATGTCCAGTTCTGGAGGTATGCGTATACCATCATCCAAAAGTGTGCTAAATGCATTCTCTGAAAATTACTTCGAGCAGTTAGTTCATGAGCCCACGCAAATAGTAAATGGTTGTGAAAACACACTGCCCTCACAGCAATCCTGAGTTAATAATGAGCATCAAAACAGATACCAGGATCAGTGAACACAGGGTTGCCATAGCGAGATTGAATATTGTAACACCCAAATCCTCCAAAAATAAACGAAAAATATGCCTTGAGAGAGGACAAGTTACTCTCTCACCTATTTTTCGGATACGGAATATTATGCAACCTCACGCACCTTGAGTGAGGCTCCAGAA
Source organism: Schistocerca americana (assembly GCF_021461395.2). Classification (NCBI taxonomy): domain Eukaryota; kingdom Metazoa; phylum Arthropoda; class Insecta; order Orthoptera; family Acrididae; genus Schistocerca; species Schistocerca americana. Next base: position 110,446,174 of record NC_060120.1, read on the forward strand.
AGGTAACGGCCTGAGCGGATGTTGATGGAGCCTGGTAGGGCGCTAAAAGCTTGAGGTATTTTTATGATTCTTAGCTCATAGAAATGGCTTATTGGGAGTTGAAAGCTATTGGTGGCGAGCCCATCCCTTAGTAAATCTTGCCAGACAGGTCTACAGCCACATAGGGCAGACAGGGCAGCCCCTCACTGGGACAGGGCTCCAGCAGAACAATGCCGTGATACCTGCCACAGCGCCAGCAGAAGCCTGGGCATGGACTACAGTCTAAAAGAACGCTGGAGTCATAATCTGGGCATTGTGTGCAGAACCACATGTAGTAAAAATTCTCATGTTTTCGTGTTCGCCAATATTGCAAGAAGACCAGTTAGCCACTTCCTCGGCCGCCCCTGTTGTGTAAGAAAACTCCAGCATCTGAGAAACGATTATAGATGGAATCTTTAATACACCTCATAGCTAGTACTAACAAGCTCCAACGCACAGGCAATTTAGATAAAGATCTTTGAGATTGTATCTGTTCGCTTGTTGCTGTGTGAAGAGACACAACTTGGAGAAAATCATCTTTACCCCTTCTGCAAAAACTTAAAAAATCCAGTAATTGGAGGTTTCTTTTTTTTTCAGAGATACATGTTTCTTAACTCTTGCCCTGGTTCGACATGAGTTTGTGCTGTCGAGTGGGAGGGGAGATTTAGAGCCTATAGAGCCTTGTGATTGGCTCAAGACGGTGTGAAGGCGGTGTTGTTTGTGAACTTTGTGGGAAAACAGAATTTTTTCTGGATAGGTGGGAAGCTCTCAGGTGCGGGACTTTGGTCTGGTAGGACTTCTGGTCAGAGCTCTGGCATGTGTGGTTGGTACTTGGGACATATCCTGCGACTGACTTCACTTGCAAGTAGTTTAGACTGGGTAGCCCATGGTGAAGTTGTTCCTGTACCGACAGTGTGACTTCAAATGTCTCGGACTACTCGTTTGCCGAGGGCACGCTTATTCGTTTTTGATTTACCGGTCTTGACATTTGGTATCCCTGTGCGCTCTGTCGTGTAAGTGAGCCAAATTGGTCCTTGGTACGACCAGTGAACTGGTGTGTCAGACACTGAAATCTATCGTGATTGCAGGTCTCTCTGGTAGAGAGTAAATTGTGATCCATCTGCCTGACCGCTATACCATAAGATTTTTGCACTTCTTTCATGGCCGCGACCGATGCACAGGTGCCGTCTCCACGTCTCACCTCCTCGCCGCACACATCTCGCCAGCTGCAAGTCATGTTGCCGCACGAAGTAAACAGTGTAACGTACTGCTGCTCCGGCTTTGTCAGGGCGTACAGATCTCAATCACCACTTTGTCTCAGCTGCAACTATGTACAGAAATTTCAGTAGATTTGATCAACCAAAGTCTGCTCAGCGTCAGATCAATTCAGCTTGCGTTATGCACATTTTTAGGGCCAGAGTACTTGTCTCACTGATCACCTAGTTAAACTGTTTTTGCCAACCAGGCACCACCGAGCGGAGTGTTTAATCATCTGTTAGTTATTTAGGCAATTCAGCTTATAACTTGTTTGGTAAAATAAATGTTGTTAGTACACTAAATTTTGCCAGCATTCTGAAACAATTAAATAGTCCAAAAAAGTTACCTTTCAACGTATTACAAAAGCAGATAAAAATTCACTTGACGCCTTCCTGAGAGACAATCTCCACTCCTTCCAAATTAATAATATAAGTGTAGACCAGATGTGGATTGAATTCAAAGAAATAGTATCGGCAGCAACTGACACATTTATACCAAATAAATTAACAAACGACGGAGCTGATCCTTTTTGGTACACAAAACGGGTCAGAATACTGTTGCAGAAACAACGAAACAAACATGCCAAATTTAAACAGACGCAAAATCCCCAAGATCAGAGATCTTTTACAGAAGCACGAAATTTAGCACGGACTTCAACGCGAGATGCTTATACTAGTTTCCACAACGAAACTTTGTATCGAAACCTGGCAGAAAATCCAAAGAGATTCTGATCGTTTGTGAAGTATATTAGCGTCAAGGAACAATGAATGCCTTCTCTGCGCGATAGTAATGGAGATACTATCGAAGACAGTGCTGCCAAAGCAGAATTACTAAACACAGCTTTCCGAAATGCCTTCACAAAAGAAGACGAAGTAAATATTCCAGAAATCGAATCAGGAACAGCTGCCAACATGAGTAACGTAGAAGTAAATATCCTCGGAGTAGCGAATCAACTTAAATCACTTAATAAAAGCAAGTCTTCTGGCTCTGGCTCTGAGCACTATGGGACTCAACTTCTGAGGTCATTAGGCCCCTAGAACATAGAACTAGTTAAACCTAACTAACCTAAGGACATCACACACATCCATGCCCGAGGCAGGATTCGAACCTGCGACCGTAGCGGTCTCGCAGTTCCAGACTGCAGCGCCTAGAACCGCACGGCCACTTCGGCCGGCGCAAGTCTTCTGGTCCAGACTGTATAACAACTAGGTTCCTTTCAGAGTATACTGATGCATTAGCCGCATACTTAATAATCATATACAACTATTCGCTCGACGAAAGATCCGTATCCAAAGACTGGAAAGTTGCGCAGGTCACGCTAATATTCAAGAAAGGTAGTAGGAGTAACCGACTAAATTACAGGACCACAAAATTAACTTCGATATGCAGCAGGATATTGGAACATACACTACTAGCCATTAAAATTGCTACACCACGAAGATGACGCGCTACGGAAGCGAAATTTACACGACAGGAAAAAGATGCTGTGATATGCAAATGATTAGCTTTTCAGAGCATTCACACAAGGTTGGCGACACCTACAACTTGCTGACGTGAGGAAAGTTTCCAACCTATTTCTCATACACAAACAGCAGTTGACCGGCATTGCCTGGTGAAACGTTGTTGTGATGCCTCGTGTAAGGAGCAGAAATGCGTACCATCACGTTTCCGACTTTGATAAAGGACGGATTCTAGCCTATCGCGATTGCGGTTTATCGCATCGCGACATTGCTGCTCGCGTTGATCGAGATCCAATGACTGTTAGCAGAATATGGAATCGGTGGGTTCAGGAGGGTAATACGGAACGCCGTGCTGGATCCCAACGGCCTCGTATCACTAGCAGTCGAGATGACAGGCATCTTATGCGCATGGCTGTAACGGATCGTGCAGCCACGTCTCGATCCCTGAGTCAACAGATGGGGACGTTTGGAAGACGACAGCCATCTGCACGAACAGTTCGACGACGTTTGCAGCAGCATGGACTATCAGCTCAGAGACCGTGGCTGCGATTACCCTTGACGCTGCATCACAGACCGGAGCGCCTACGATGGTGTACTCAACGACGATCCTGGATGCACGAATGGCAAAACGTCATTTTTTCGGATGAATCCAGGTTCTGTTTACAGCATCATGACTGTCGCATCCGTGTTTGGCGACATCGCGGTGCACGTACATTGGACATTGGAAACGTGTATTCGTCATCTCCATACCGGCGTATCACCCAGCGTGATGGTATGGGGTGCCATTGGATACACGTCTCGGTCACCTCTTGTTCACATTGACGGCCCTTTGAACAGTGGACGTTACATTTCAGATGTGTTACGACCTGTGGCTCTACCCTTCATTCGATCCCTGTGAAACCCTACATTTCAGCAGGATAATGCACGTCCGCATGTTGCAGGTCCTGTACGGGTTTTTCTGGATACAGAAAATGTTCGACTGCTGCCCTGGCCAGCACATTCTCCAGATCTCTCACCAATTGAAAACGTCTGGTCAATGGTGGCCGAGCAACTGGCTCGTCATAATATGCCAGTCACTACTCTTGATGAACTGTGGTATCGTGTTGAAGCTGCATGGGCAGCTGTACCTGTACAAGCCATCTAAGCTCTGTTTGACTCAATGCCCAGATGTATCAAGGCCGTTATTACGGCGAGAGGTGGTTGTTCCGGGAACTGATTTCTCAGGATCTATGCACCCAAATTAGGTGAAAATGTAATCACATGTCATTTCTAGTATGTTATATTTGTCCAATAAGTACCCGTTTATCACTTGCATTTCTTCTTGGGTAGTAATTTTAATGGCCAGTAGTGTACATTGTGTTCGGACATTATGAATTACCTCGAAGAAAACTGTCTAGTGATACACAATCAACGTGGATTTAGAAAACATCGTTCTTGTGAAACTCAACTAGCTCTTTATTCGCATGGAGTGTTGAGTGCTGTTGACAAGGGATTTCAGATTGATTCCGTACTTCTCGATTTCAGAAAGCTTTTGACACTGTAGCATACAAGTTGCTTGTAGTGATATTGCGTGCTTATGGAATATCGTCCAGTTATGTGACTGGATTTGTTATTTCCTATCAGATAGGTCACAGTTCGTAGTAATTGACGGAAAGTCATCGAGTAAATCAGAGGTGATTTCTGGCGTTGCTCAAGGTAGTGTTATAGGCCCTTTGATGTTCGTTATCTATAAAAACGATTTGGGAGAACATCAGAGCAGCCGTTGATTGCAGATGATGCTGTCGTTTATCGACTAATAAAGTCATCATAAGGTCAAAACAAACTGCAAAACGATTTAGAAAAGATATCTTAATGGTGCGAAAACCGGCAGTTGACCCTAAATAACAAAAAGTGTGAGGTCATCCACATGAGTGCTAAAAGGAACTCGTTAAACTTCGGTTACACGATAAATCAGTCTAATCTAAAAGCCGTAAATTCATCTAAATACCTAGTTATTACAATTACGTTACGACTTAAATTGGAAGGAACACACAGAAAATGTTGTGGGGAAGGTTAACCAAAGACTGCGTTTTATTGGCAAGACACAGAAAATGTAACAGACCTTGTTACGTCTACCACAGACGGCCCCTGCCAGGCACACTACACTCAAGACACCCCTGTGTACCATATAACATACATAAGCACTTGCAGGTGCAACTAAGAGGAAAACAATTCTTCAAAATAAACAGAACTTGCTAGAGACTAATGCGAACCTTTTCCTGCAGAGGTCGCCTCACAGATACGGGGAAAGTTGGAGTACTCCGCCGACCTCCGCCGGCTTTATAAGGCCAGCGCAGCAGCAGTACAGCCCTCGACCGTCGCCTCTCCTGGACTCCCCACCTCCGGACAATCCAAGCCAAGGCACGCTCCTGACTCAGTCTCCTCAAGCTCCTCTCTGGCCGTACGTGGGGTCTGGACCCCTCCACACCTATAAATCCCTCATCCGCCCTATCCTTTGTTATGCCCATCCGGCTTGGCTCTCCGCCCCCCCCCTACCTTTTATAAATCCCTCCAAATCCTTGAACGTCATGCTCTCCGCCTCGCCTATCGCATCCGTCTCCCCTCCCCCATGCGGATCCTGTACGATCTCATCCCCTTCCCCCACCTCTTCCTTTTCCTTGAAAGGATACGGATCCTGTACACCTCCCGCAAACTCGATCCTCCTCACCCGCTCGTCTCCCCGATCCTCTCCCACCCCCGCCCGCTGCCGCGCCTGTATTCGCACGTCCCACCCGGTCTCCATCTCTCCACCCTCCTTACCCTCTCCCAAGGTGGCTTCCGCCAGCTCCCCCTCCCTGATGATGCCCTCCTCCCCTCCATCTACCCCTCCTACCAACTTTGATCCTCCCGCCCTCCTCCTGTGCTTGCTCCTCTGGGCTCCCTCCCTCCCTTCTCTCCCTTTTTCCCTCCCTCCTCCTTTTCTCCCCCCTCCTCCCCTGGGCCTCCCCTCCCCTGTCCCTCTCCTCATGCCCCCGTCTCCTCCGCCATTGGCATCCTTTTTCTCCCCTCTCCCCCACCTCACCCCTGTTCCCCTCTTGGCAGGTCCCCGGACCCGCACACGCTAAGTGGACATTCGCGCGCCGGAGATCACCGCCATCAGTGTTTCGTGTGTGCCGTCGTGTTTAGTGTTCAGTGTTCACCGTCACACTCCCTCGTTCACCAGTGCCATCGTCATCTTCAGTGTTTGTGTGTCGTCTCATCAGTTAGCAGTGTGAATTATCGACGAGTGTGAACGGCTCCGTGTTTGTCTCTATGTGTCTCTTGTTTTATTGCCCACCGTTCTGTAACTTCTGTGTCTTCTCCTGTTTTTGCTGCTTGTATATTCTGTGGCTGAAGAGTAGCGTAGTGTGCTGCTGACAGCCTGCCTGTTGTACAGGCTTTAAAATAACAATAAAGTAAAAAAAAAAAAAAAAAAAGCAGTACAGCCAGTTCCTCGGCGAGCTAGGACCAGCTCCGACGGACCTCAGTTCAGTTTCAATAAACGACATTATACTGAGTGTTCTACAATACTGAGTATGCTTCAGACCTACTAAGGAGACTGCCTACAGTACGCTTTTCCGTCCTCTTTTAGAATACTGCTGCACTATATGGGATCCTTATCAGGTAGGATTGACGGAGTGCATCGAAAAAGTTCAAAGAAAGGCTGCACGATTTGTATTATCGCGAAATATGGGAGAGAGTGTCACAGAAATGATACATGATTTGGGCTGGAATACATTAAAAGAAAAGCGTTTCTAGTTGCGACGGAATCTTCTCACGCAATTCCAGTCACCAACTTTCTCCTCAGAATTCTAAAATATTTTATTGACACCGACCTACATAGGGAGGAACGATCACCACGATAAAATAAGGGAAATCAGAGCTCGTACAGAAAGATGTAGGTGTTCATTCTTTCCGCGCGCTGTACGAGATTGGCATAATAGAGAATCGTGAAGGTGGTTCGATGAACCCTCTGCCAGGCACTTGAATGTGATTTGCAGAGTATCCATGTAGATGTAAATGTGGAATTCATGCACTACCGCCTGTTAGTCATTTCTCATTTCGTCCATATTAGTAGGACCAAGACAGTGCCCATCCAGTAGGGTTGTCCTACAAACAGAAATCCTGTAGTTCACGCGAAACATGCCGCCTTCTGTTACCATTCTGAGCAAATCTTGCTGTCTGCACTTCCCACTCAGTCCCTGGACACCTCTCCCCACTCCCACGTCCCCTGCACGGCCTCTCGGTAGCGCCACCGTCGCTTGCAAAGACTCTCAGAGCAAGAGATGTTTTGGATCAAAGCTGTACTGGCAACCAGCACAATAGATACGTCATTCCATGCTGCTTCAGTTCTGTGCCAGACATCATCTATCATATAGGCTGGGGAGCAGTGGCATGCTGTCTAGGAAACCTGTGAGCAGTTGTTTCTCTCGATCTGGAGAATGTGGCTGCAGCGGCACCCTTTATATCGAGGTAGGTGCGAACAGTGTGGGCAAAATAGGGTCTTTTGTTATCGTGTTAAAAAACAATGACACACCAACTTTTAAATAAGGCGCAGCCACTGGGCTTAATACAACAGAAATGTAACCCCTTCTGTTCAAATCGTCGACTACATGAATCAGAGGTGATCACATCGTGTATCCAAAAGCACCCCACACCATCATACCTAGCCACCACGGGGAAACCTTGGGTAAATCGGGACAGTAGTCGAACAATAAATATCAGTCCGTAAATCACCACTCACAGGGGTGGTTAATAGGCTTCTTCCAATAGTGGCTTGATAAAATTAAGTGTATTGACAACAAACTGAATGCTGAGACGATTATACCAGGTCTTGAGAATAAACTGCCTGCCCAGGTGAGGCAAATAGTAGATGCTGCACCTAGGGATAATGTTGAGGGATTTACTAATTTCCTGGAAATAACTCAGAGAGCTTACCCCAACAATACGCCAAGGGACTATGATAGATTCAATGGACCAGATGATAGGGAGCAACGTGAAATAAACTGAGTAGAAATGGATAACAGAAACAATTGGCAGAGGATATCAAACCGATGGGATAATGACTGTGGCAGGGCATCATCACCAAATATCGATAGGTGATGAATCAGAGGTGATCACATCGTGTATCCAAAAGCACCCCACACCATCATACCTAGCCACCACGGGGAAACCTTGGGTAAATCAGGACAGTAGCTGCATAAGGGAGAATTTTATAATATTGATTCCCCAGCAAAAATTAAATTCATATAAGAGGGTGCTGCATCTTCCAGATTACCATGTGTGCTTGATGTATCAGAAACCTTTTGACAGTTTGCCAGTCTAGTGTCATGTTCTGAATTTCTCACAACAAATACGAGTCTTGAAGGTAAGAGGAACAGAAACTTTTGATTTATAATGTTTGTTTTTTTAAATGTAGTATACTTAGCAGACCGTTACTTTGATTATCTATTTATTTGTGGTAGATTTTAAATCAGAGTTATGGAATGAGTATATGGTACTTTTCCTGTTCATGGAAAATGATTTCAGTGTTACCAACCTCTGTAGACTAGAGACACATCTTCTTGGATGAATAGGTACACTAAATTAGGGCTGAGTAGGGACAAAAAATTTTACTGATTTATTTTTTACTTTTCTCTCTGAAACACTGCAAGTGGCTGCCCCCTAATATCTTTGCTTAGAACAGCTATGCTGTGTTTTTATGAAATCTCTGTGGTTAGTCGATACGTCAGAGAGTACCTTTGACTTCCTGCACGTTCGGCACACAGCCATTGTTGAAGTACTGGCCTGGAGGTTCTAACAGAGGAAGAATAGATTTGGGGTGTACAGAAGGCAAGGACAATCGGAAACTAATGTTTTTTAATGTTGGTTCGTATTTTGTATTTTTTAGCGTATAACTGTGCGTTGAAGAATGGTCAGTGAATATCTTGAGTTTAAATAAAAATCTGGGCATGAATATTCAGTATAGTGACTGGGGAGGGTATGCAGAACGGTGACATTATATCTGAAGAGGAGTAAGCTAGCTTCAATATTAGCCGGCTAGTATAGAACTGGTGCCGCGTTCAGGGTCAAAGCAGTTTGGTTTAATAAACTATGGTATTTAAATGCATATTGGGATGTATCTCGGAGTACCGTTGCGGCGGAGTCGCGCCTGCACAGTGACGAGTTTTCGTTGGCTGCTCCTGGGGTGATCACACTTGTGTCGACGCACGAGGCGGCGTGTTTGCGGAAAACAAACAACAGGTGAGGCGCAACGCAGCGTGGCGGTATACAATTGCTCCTAGGAGGTGTAGATTGATCAGTTGTTGTTGTTGTTGTTGTGGTCTTCAGTCCTGAGACTGGTTTGATGCAGCCCTCCATGCTACTCTATCCTGTGCAAGCTTCTTCATCTCCCAGTACCTACTGCAGCCTACATCCTTCTGAATCTGTTTAGTGTATTCATCTCTTGGTCTCCCTACACGATTTTTACCCTCCACGCTGCCCTCCAATACTACACTCCTGGAAATGGAAAGAAGAACACATTGACACCGGTGTGTCAGACCCACCATACTTGCTCCGGACACTGCGAGAGGGCTGTACAAGCAATGATCACACGCACGGCACAGCGGACACACCAGGAACCGCGGTGTTGGCCGTCGAATGGCGCTAGCTGCGCAGCATTTGTGCACCGCCGCCGTCAGTGTCAGCCAGTTTGCCGTGGCATACGGAGCTCCATCGCAGTCTTTAACACTGGTAGCATGCCGCGACAGCGTGGACGTGAACCGTATGTGCAGTTGACGGACTTTGAGCGAGGGCGTATAGTGGGCATGCGGGAGGGCGGGTGGACGTACCGCCGAATTGCTCAACACGTGGGGCGTGAGGTCTCCACAGTACATCGATGTTGTCGCCAGTGGTCGGCGGAAGGTGCACGTGCCCGTCGACCTGGGACCGGACCGCAGCGACGCACGGATGCACGCCAAGACCGTAGGATCCTACGCAGTGCCGTAGGGGACCGCACCGCCACTTCCCAGCAAATTAGGGACACTGTTGCTCCTGGGGTATCGGCGAGGACCATTCGCAACCGTCTCCATGAAGCTGGGCTACGGTCCCGCACACCGTTAGGCCGTCTTCCGCTCACGCCCCAACATCGTGCAGCCCGCCTCCAGTGGTGTCGCGACAGGCGTGAATGGAGGGACGAATGGAGACGTGTCGTCTTCAGCGATGAGAGTCGCTTCTGCCTTGGTGCCAATGATGGTCGTATGCGTGTTTGGCGCCGTGCAGGTGAGCGCCACAATCAGGACTGCATACGACCGAGGCACACAGGGCCAACACCCGGCATCATGGTGTGGGGAGCGATCTCCTACACTGGCCGTACACCACTGGTGATCGTCGAGGGGACACTGAATAGTGCACGGTACATCCAAACCGTCATCGAACCCATCGTTCTACCATTCCTAGACCGGCAAGGGAACTTGCTGTTCCAACAGGACAATGCACGTCCGCATGTATCCTGTGCCACCTAACGTGCTCTAGAAGGTGTAAGTCAACTACCCTGGCCAGCAAGATCTCCGGATCTGTCCCCCATTGAGCATGTTTGGGATTGGATGAAGCGTCGTCTCACGCGGTCTGCACGTCCAGCACGAACGCTGGTCCAACTGAGGCGCCAGGTGGAAATGGCATGGCAAGCCGTTCCCCAGGACTACATCCAGCATCTCTACGATCGTCTCCATGGGAGAATAGCAGCCTGCATTGCTGCGAAAGGTGGATATACACTGTACTAGTGCCGACATTGTGCATGCTCTGTTGCCTGTGTCTATGTGCCTGTGGTTCTGTCAGTGTGATCATGTGATGTATCTGACCCCAGGAATGTGTCAATAAAGTTTCCCCTTCCTGGGACAATGAATTCACGGTGTTCTTATTTCAATTTCCAGGAGTGTAAATTGGTGATCTCTTGATGCCTCAGAACATGTCCTACCAACCGATCCCTTCTTCTGGTCACGTTGTGCCACAAACTTATCTTCTCCCCAATTCTAATCAATACTTCCTCATTAGTTATGTGATCTACCCATCTAATATTCAGCATTCTTCTGTAACACCACATTTCAAAAGCTTCTATTCTCTTCTTGTCCAAACTATTTATCGTCCATGTTTCACTTCCATACATGGCTATACTCCATACAAATACTTTCAGAAATGACTTCCTGACACTTAAATCTATACTCGATGTTAACAAATTCCTCTTCTTCAGAAACGCTTTCCTTGCCATTGCCAGTCTACATTTTATATCCTCTCTACTTCGACCATCATCAGTTATTTTTCTCCCCAAATAGCAAAACTCCTTTACTACTTTAAGTGTCTCATTTCCTAATCTAATTCCCTCAGCATCACCCGACTTAATTCGACTACATTCCATTATCCTCGTTTTGCTTTTGTTGATGTTCATCTTATATCCTCCTTTCAAGACGCTATCCATTCCATTCAACTGCTCTTCCAAGACCTTTGCTGTGTCTGACAGAATTACAATGTCATCGGCGAACCTCAAAGTTTTTATTTCTTCTCCATGGATTTTAATACCTACTCCGAATTTTTCTTTTGTCTCCTTTACTGCTTGCTCATTATACAGATTGAATAACATCGGGGAGAGGCTACAACCCTGTCTTACTCCCTTCCCAACCACTGCTTCCCTTTCATGCCCCTTGACTCTTGTAACTGCCATTTGGTTTCTGTACAAATAGTAAGTAGCCTTTCGCTCCCTGTATTTTACCCCTGCCACCTTCAGAATTTGAAAGAGAGTATTCCAGTTAACATTGTCAAAAGCTTTCTCTAAGTCTACAAATGCTAGAAACGTAGGTTTGCATTTCCTTAATCTTTCTTCTAAGATAAGTCGTAAGGTCAGTATTGCCTCACTTGTTCCAACATTTCTACGGAATCCAAACTGATCTTCCCCAAGATCGGCTTCTACTAGTTTTTCCATTCGTCTGTAAACAATTCGTGTTAGTATTTTGCAGCTGTGGCTTATTAAACTGATAGTTCGGTAATTTTCACATCTGTCAACACCTGCTTTCTTTGGGATTGGAATTATTACATTCTTCTTGAAGTCTGATGGTATTTCGCCTGTTTCATACATCTTGCTCACCAAACGGTAGAGTATTGTCAGGACTGGCTCTCCCAAGGCCGTCAGTAGTTCCAATGGAATGTTGTCTACTCCTGGGGCCTTGTTTCGACTCAGGTCTTTCAGTGCTCTGTCAAACTCTTCACGCAGTAGCGTATCTCCCATTTCATATTCATCTACATCCTCTTCCATTTCCATAATATTGTCCTCAAGTACATCGCCCTTGTATAGACCCTCTATATACTCCTTCCACCTTTCTGCTTTCCCTTCTTTGCTTAGAGCTGGGTTTCCATCTGAGCCCTTGATGTTCATACAAGTGGTTCTCTCCAAAGGTCTTTCTAATTTTCCTGTAGGCAGTATCTATCTTACCCCTAGTGAGACAAGCCTCTACATCCTTACATTTGTCCTCTAGCCATCCCTGCTTAGCCATTTTGCACTTCCTGTCGATCTCATTTTTGAGACTAAATTTACTCCTGATAACGACATCCTCTTGAGTAGTCCCCGCCCGGAGATCCGAATGGGGGACTATTTTACCTCCGGAATATTTTACCCTAGAGGACCCCATCATCATTTAATCATACAGTAAAGCTGCATGCCCTCGGGAAAAATTACGGCTGTAGTTTCCCCTTGCTTTCAGCCGTTCGCAGTACCATCACAGCAAGGCCGTTTTGGTTATTGTTACAAGGCCAGATCAGTCAATCATCCAGACTGATGCCCTTGCAACTACTGAAAAGACTACCGCCCCTCTTCAGGAACCACACGTTTGTCTGGCCTCTCAACAGATACCCCTCCGTTGTGGTTGCACCTACGGTACGGCTATCTGTATCGCTGGGGCACGCAAGCCTCCCCACCAACGGCAAGGTCCATGGTTCATGGGGGGGGAAAACGGAAATGTTTGTTTAGATAACATCGACCAGGAATAGAAGGTTACTAAACAAGAACCAATAGCAGAGGATAATTGTAACGATGTCAATTTCGTGTATTATGAGACGATAGTGTCTAATCGTATGAGCAGCTATCTAATGGTGAACAACAGTATGTAATGCAACAACATTACAGTCGTAATGCTGGTGACATGCAAGTGATTCCCAAATGGGAGATGGTACAGATGCTTGTGAATGCTGATAATCAGGTAGGCTCAGTTAAACTATACAAAAGCTCAGTTAAATGTGCTTTGAAAACTGGTGTGGGTTCAGTTAAATCGGAGGCACAATCTGTTAAGTTGGAGCGGAATTCCAGAGACTAGTTCAAGAAAGATATCCGCTATCAGAACCGAATGTGACAATATAAATAGTGAGTTGAAAGCTAGAGGAACTAATCAGATATAGGAGATCGCTGATTATTGTTAGTTGTTGTAATAAGTCAGAAGAGTTAGCCAAGTAATGTAATCTTGTTGCTAAAATCAAGCAGACTCGCTGTGTTGAGAACCGTGAAGTGGTCAATCTCGAAGTGAAAAATTTGTCCCAGGAGGTCCAGAATAAGTGCATAAATAATGAAAAGCATGTTGAGGAGTTTTGTAATAAGGAAATTAACAGTAGTCTAAGTGAGCACACAGAAAGCTTCGGCCGGCCGGGTTGGCCGAGCGGTTCTAGGCGCTACAGTCGGGAACCGCGCGACCGCTACGGTCGCAGGTTCGATTCCTGCCTCGGGCATGGATGTGTGTGATGTCCTTAGGTTATTTAGGTTTAAGTAGTTCTAAGTTCTAGGGGACTGATGACCTCAGAAGTTAAGTCCCATAGTGCTCAGAGCCAGCCAGAAAGCTTGCTTCCGAACAGTAAAAAGTTTGGAGATTTGCTTCTGTAAGAAACGAGAATCCTGTAGAGTATTTGAAAGACTTTCGTAGTGTGTTACCCAGGTGTTGGTAAGCTACAAAAAAAGCGCCACTTATAAAAAGTCGTTTGAATGGTGAAGCATATGGCTCAGTGGCAGAAGTGGCGGAGTTTTGTGAGTCGTTGTCCGAACCTGAGTCCAAGTTTCCGGCTGAATTTTAGTCGAACAATAAATATCAGTCCGTAAACCACCACTCACAGGGGTGGTTTATAGACTTCTTCCAATAGTGGCTTGATAAAATTAAGTCTCTTGACAACAAACTGAATGCTGAGACGATTATACCAGGTCTTGAGAATAAACTGCCTGCCCAGGTGAGGCAAATAGTAGATGCTGCACCTAGGGATAATGTTGAGGGATTTACTAATTTCCTGGAAATAACTCAGAGAGCTTACCCCAACAATACGCCAAGGGACTATGATAGATTCAATGGACCAGATGGTAGGGAGCAACGTGAAATAAACTGAGTAGAAATGGATAACAGAAACAATTGGCAGAGGATGTCAAACCAATGGGATAATGACTGTGGCAGGGCATCGTCGCCAAATATCGATAGGAACATTGGACCCCTTGGTAGAAGTGGGGGGGGGGGGGGGGGGTGATCTTCATTTGTGAGAGAGAACTTGGAAAATAGGGGCTCAGGAAGAAACGAGATTGGAGACAGAGCAGCAAGAAAATGGAAATGAGGAGGAACATATCAGTTATAGAACATTAACTGGAAGAAGTGAAGACGAAACGGAGGTTTCTTTTTGTTGCTAAATGGGAAGAGAAGTCAGAGTCATCGGAGAATAATAGTAACCAGGTAGGCGAAGATATAGTATTAAATGAAAGGCTCGATAGTTCCTCTGGGAACTGTGGGATGGAATTTGGGTCTTTGGAGAGAGAGAGAGAAGGATGATAAGGAACAGATGGTTGAAAGCTGCGTGGAGAAAGTGAACCAGCAGGATTTTTAAGACGGCATAAGACATGCAGAGTGACACAGCAAATGTAAAGATATTGTTTGGCTGAATTTGTGGGCCAATGAGGATGGAGTGAAAGGATATTTGAGACAAGGGTATGACAAGGAAAAGGAGAGCATATCTGAAGAAGAAGAAGAAGAAGAAAAAGGAAGTGAGGGTGAAGGGAAAGATTAAAATATCGTACAGGAATTTGTTTTTGATGAGGACAGTGTGTTAGTGAATCTTGAATATGTTGGTGGCGAATCAATAGTGACTGTTGTAGGAACCTGCCTAATCATCAAATGTGGCAACGATGACAATGCTTAACTTTGGCAATAGCACAGAGGTGTCGCAAGCAAAAGGCGACATGCAAATATGAAATCGCTTTAGTATATACAATTCCTAAGTCACTGGTCTTGAAGTGCTGCAGTAAAAGTGGGCCGCCACCAGTCGGCGCGGTGTGTATCTCCTCTTCGCATATAGGTCGCTGCCATCACATTGTCGTCCTGGAGAGGGGTCAGTCAGTTTGCAATTGGCTGACGTCTTCTTCACAGCCCCCTCTGCTCTCTCGTTTCCGACTGGCGTGCCGGCGCTTGACTTAACGCCGTAACAACTGTGGTAACAGGCAGGTGGTGAGTGGCGAGTTGTTAGGTTCGTGGTGTGTTGATAAAGTTGGTGGACTGAGAGTTATAAGGAAGAGCTTTATTTTGTATCATGTAATGCAGAGGAAGCCAAGGAAGGCCTCAGAGGTGGAATTCATGAGAACTGTTGATGTAAGTGGGAGAGTGGTATGAGGCTGGTACAAAATTTTTTTGATAAGACGAAGAAATAAGAAATGATGTACAGGTGAAAAGCATCTTAGTGTTGAAAAAGATGTATGCAAGATATGATAAAAGAAATAAATTTTCACTCATAAATGATACAATAGAAAGAGGAAATAATATTATGATGAACAGTCATTCGTCACGTACGAGATGTTCTGGGTGGTACGAATTTGACTGAATAGGACATGCTGTATAATGAGGGTCTATTTTGAGTGAAAATAGGCAAATGCTTGTGACAATGAATTTTTCTGGAAAGATGACAGAATTACAATAATAATCTTTCTGCTTGCATGCTTTATAGTAATATAAATGTAGTAATCAGTTAAATATACGAAAACATAGTGGATAGAACGTGTACTGATGTGTTGAGGCCAAAGCAAATTACATAGTGTATTTCAGTTACTTACTTTGATAATATTTATTAGAACTATATGATGGTTTTTACTACCTAATAGATGGTGTGATGATTTTGGTAGATGTGGCTGAATGATGTTAAGAGCTAGGCTATGAGATTTTATCAGTTAGCAAGCTAGTTTTGATAAGTGTCCAAGTTGGAGAATTTTGGAGGATGTTGGTTTGCCATACCAGAAAGTTCTGCCTACTAAGTGATGAACTGAATACTTTTTTGGTATGTTTCATATTTTTATGTATAAATATCAAAGAGGGAGCCTTGCAAGAGGATAAGTATTAGTAGTATTTGCCTAACTCACACAATGGTTTCCTTTAAGAAATTGTAAAATATTTTTGTTTCTAGTGTTGTGAAAATCATTACTGGTCGTATATTTATGTTGCTATCTTTGCTAAACTGAGAGAGATGGAAGCTATGCACGAATTGTTTTGGAGGGGATTTCATGATTGTATGCAGATGTATTGGCAAGATTAACTTATTTGTTCTTTGGGAAGGATTTACACTCTATCTGCTTGATAAAAGAGATCCACCTTCTTAATTGCTTAGTTTATAGTATAAAATGTATACTTTGTACTAGTAATATTGTTCAACAAATCTCTGTCTAAGAGAAGGGCGGTTTCTGTTCATCTATATTAGAGGACTGATATGTGTGTGAGATACTGACGCCAGTGTTTGTTTTCGCTGGTTATATTTCATGATGAATGGGGTACAAAGCTAGAGTTCAATGGCGAAAAAGCTACCATCGCAATACCAGTTACATGGAGGAGACAACCAATGACTTGTGTGTGCCAGACATTTAAATTTTTTGAGAGAGAATAGTGGACTTAAGCATCACTTTTCCCATGTTTATTATACTTTATATTTTATCCTTTAATGACGATCTAAGTTTTGCGTGAATACGTGTATTCTGTACTTACATTATTTCAGTTGTTAATTGGATGAAGTATAATGAAGAGAGTTCCGTATTTAGAAAATTTCAAATATTGGTAGGAAATTTTGTGATATTATTTAATTCTTTTTGCATTAGCATATCAAGTGTTATTATTCCTTAGTATGACATGTACTTTCTGGACAACGAGTTTTTTTATTTGAATTTTATTCAGTTGTAATTAAGAAATATGTTTATTGCCATTAACTTTTACAGTGTCATATTTGCAGTAGCCCAAAGCAGAAGTAAGTGAGGGATACTAAAACATTTCAAGTGGCTGCCGCTAGTATCGATCTTTGAATATAATAACTATACTGTGCTTTTGTAAAATCTCTGCGAGCAGTCGATAAGTCAGAGTGTATCTTTGACTTTCTTCGCCTTCGGCGCTGAGGCATTGTTGTAATAGTAGCCTGGCGGTTTTGACAGAGAAAGAGTGGAATTGAAGTGTGCAGACGGCAAGGACACTAGACAAGTAATGTTTCTCAAAGTCAGTGCGTTATTTGTACTTTTTGTGGGTAAATCTGTGTTAAAAACGGTGGTCGATAAATACCTTGTTTAAACTAAAATCTGGGCTCGAATATTCAATATATCTGGATCGAGTGCGGAGCAAATGTGTAGTGATGAAATTACGAGTATATCTGAAGGAGTGTAAGGTAGCTTCAATATTAATTGGCTAGTTTACTTGCTCACAGATGGGTATGATAAAAGTGGTTGGACTGAATTTAGTATGAGTAAAACTATGACAGCATTCCACCAAGCGAGGATCATTTCCGATGCTGCAGAACTATTTGGGTTGCCCTCATTCATGTCTTCATCATCGTCTACGAAGTGGTAACGACGATCAGCAGAAAAACAAGGGTGGACAAACTACATTTACCGTCGAACGAGAAAACCAATCAGTATAACGCATGCTTGGTTGTCGGCTAGTAGGTTTAGATTTGAGTCTGATGCTGGAAAAAAAAAAAAAAGCCTCCTTTTTTCTTCACATAGCAAATGGAAACAAACATGAGTTTCCGAAACATCAAATGGCTTATTGCTTTTTGTAAGTGCAATCCTGAAGTAACATTCGGGAAGGTTAGAGGTCTCTCTTCATATCGTTGCAGGGGCCTCAGTAAGCATGAGCTATATTTTACTTTATTGGATAAAACCATGCAAGAACTTAATTTGTTTGATAAGCCACAATTGATTTAAAACTGTGGTTAATCAGTCGTCAAATAAATAATAAATCACAAACAAGAAACATTTACAGCAAAGGGTTGCAAAGCTGTCTTTAGGCAGACTTGTGTAAAGACGGGTGAACTTGTTACCATTCTTGCTTGCATGAATGTTGCAGGAAATTTCATTCCACCAATGGAAATATTTTAAAGCAAAAAATTTCATCCTGAATATTCTGACATGTCTCATAACATCTCATTGTTAATAATGACAGACTCTTATTGGGTAAATGAGGATGTCGTCCATCTGGCTGCATCATTTTCAAGCTCATAGGTTTCCTGGAAGATGTTTCTCACGTGTGTGTAGACACACTTCCCATAAAACTTTATAGGTATTGGAGTTTTGCTAGGAAAATGACGTACACATGATTTATTTACATAGTCATACAACTTATAGAGTTCAGCAATTAGGTAGATAATTTTTCAAGTTGCTGTATCATGACAGTGAGTGTAATGCTTTCACGAGAAACAACCAGGTTGGAAATTCTTCGTGGGAACTGCAGAACACAGCGTCTTAACAGCTGCTCAGGAACGCAGCAAGAAGGCAGTTTTGCTGCTGCCCTTGTCTCCACCCACAGAAGGAACAATAAGCCTCACTCCTGCTGAAGCTCTGCTGAAACCTGTAAATTCATTGGAGCGGCAGTAGCAACCTCGGGTAATCTTTCCCAGACATTGGACAGTGTTCAGAATCATTATCACCAGTCGTGGTTGATTTGGATCATTTCCATAGCTGGAGAGAAAAGTTAAGATTTTAGAAAAAGGGACTCTGCCTTCCTCTTTGTGTTTCAGTCTTGCAGTGCTTCTCAGCCGCACACACGCCGATGGAGCCAGTACGGTAACAGCCGCTCTCAGCCAGTGTGGACGCTTGCGGGTACTGGAAGTTTATTTGGCGAGATTCGGCTAACAATGCTTCTATGTGGAATGGTTCAGGTAGTGCGAAATTTGTTAATTTCGCGGAGTTAATAGTTTCATCAATTGATGACTACAATTGGTTGACTGATTCCCAGGATGCATTCTGTATCTCTGTATGGTGTTTGTCCATCCATGTTATCTTTTTAGTAGTGCTTTCAGACATACTCTTTGTGTGACCATTCTTTATACGATTCCAAACTGCTACCAACGCCGGAATTAGACGTTGTCACCCTGTTACAGTGTTGTCTATATGAACGAAACAAACAGCATCTTTTATAAGTTTGCATTTTTATATATTAGTTACATGTTTCCCTTAACTAAAACGCTTTGTCGTGGGGCGGTTGACCGGTGCCTCTCATGTGTGATACTTAACTTATGAAGATAGGCTTACCACTTATTAAATTCATCTTAAATAAGACGTTATCCTTTGCGTGACGTATTTCAGTACCATCTGCATAGGGGCCTTCACTCCATTTTCTGATCATGAGTACTTTAATCTTACATTCAGGAATGCACATACAGAACCACAACCATCCCACCTCACACATGAAGTGAGGGTATGTGACACTGTTGTTTGTGATCCATTTGTCGAATGGGGATATAAATCTTGGCGGCTACCTTGTTTTATTCAAAAGGAGTAGTCTATGTGCCAGCACTGTATTAACCCACTCCCTCCTTTCATCACCGTCATACAACACAAACATTATATCACACACACACACACACACACACACACACACACACACACACACACACACACATATCCATTACGCTCAGCTACACTCAACGAATACGCATAAGACACAACCATCACATATTCACAAAATAAGGGCTCAGTCTTTGTGAAGGAGTAGGTTGTTGAACCTTTATGTATGGGTACTTGCTTTGCTGAATATAATGCCATTTCGTGACTCAAGATAATTGACATAGCTCTGTGATCCTGCAGGGTCGAGCGAATATTGTCTGGCCTCTTGGGCGCTAGTCGTGTGTGGCCATTGAGATCGTGCATGGTACTGAGTATGGCCTGATGAATCCATCGATTACATATTCACATGACAGTCAGGAGGTCCTGGATAATGCGAGCAGCAATATCACGGAAAGATAAACAGCAGTCTCCTTAGGCCATGATCCTGTTGCTATCGATATGTGTTGATAGACGTTTCTCCTTGTGACACAAGGCATTACTCGACCTTCTCACACAAAGCCAATATTCAAAGATAATTTCTGAATGAAAAACCCGCTGTGTAATCTTTCCTTGCACCCAGAGTGTAGAAGGCGTTACTATCGTCTATTTTGTGCTGTTCCGCTGACATGGCATTATGACATATGTTAAATGCTGTCTACATACTGAAAGGTTTATATGCCATATGCTGAATAGAGAATCAGTTTGATTTCATATGCTCCCTGGTGTGATTGAGTATAGAGAATGACACTGAGATGATTTCATAGAGAGACGGCAAATCTGGAAAAAGGAAACGTATACAAAGTTTTTAATTGCTGCAAGCTATAGCCATATAATTACAGTGTAACAACAATACCTACCTGTTAGTACCTAGGGCGAACTATAAGTCGTGTGTTCAGGATCTTAATTATTGTTTGCCACCCTCCTGTTTGTGTTAAAAATACACACATCAAAAAAAGTTTTGTATCACGTCGATTCCGAGTTCCTGAACCTGTACAGAAAATTGGAATAGAGATCAACATAAACATCATTTCCGCCCTTTTTATTACTCATGAAAACCACACATTGCATCTTGTACCACCATACAGTGAGACCTTCAGAGGTGGTGGTCCAGACTGCTGTACTCACCGGTACCTCTAATACCCAGCAGCATGTCCTCTTGCATTGATGCATGCCTGTATTCGTCGAGGCATACTGTCCACAAGTTCATCAAGGCACTGTTAATCCAGATTCTCCCACTCCTCAATAGCGATTCGGTGTAGATCCCTCAGAGTGGTTGATGGGTCACGTCGTCCATAAACAGCCCTTTTCAATCTAACCCAGGCATGTTTCTATAGGGTTCATGTCTGGAGAACATGCTGGCCACTCTAGTCGAGCGATGTCGTTATCCTGAAGGAAGTCATTCACAAGATGTGCACGATGGAGGCGCGAATTGTTGTCCATGAAGACGAATGCCTCGCCAATATGCTGCCGATATGGTTGCGCTATCGGTCGGAGGATGGTTTTCACATATCGTACAGCCGTTACGGCGTCGTCCATGACCACCAGTGGCGTACGTCGGCCCCACATAATGCCACCCCAAAACAGGAGGGAACCTCCACCTTGCTGCACTCGCTGGACAGTGTGTCTAAGGAGTTCAACCTGAGCAGGTTTCCTCCAAACACGTCTCCGACGATTGTCTGGTTGTAGACATATGCGACACTCATTGATGAAGAGAACGTGATGCCAATCCCTAGCAGTCCATTCGGCATGTTGTCGAGCCCATCTGTACCGCGCTGCACAGTGTCGTGGTTGCAAAGATGGACCTCGCCATGGATGTCGGGAGTGAAGTTGTGCATCATGCAGCCTACTGCGCATAGTTTGAGTCGTAACACGACGTCCTGTGGCTGTACAAAAAGCATTATTCAATATGGTGGCGTTGCTGTCAAGGTTCCTCCGACCTATAATCCGTAGTTAGCTGCCATCCACTGCAGTAGAAGCCCTTGGGCGGCCTGAGCGAGGCATGTCATCAACAGTTTCAACAGTTCCTGTCTCTCTGTATCTCCTCCATGTCCGAACACCAACGTTTTGGTTCACTCCGAGACGCCTGGACACTTCCCTTGTCGAGAGCCCTTCCTGGCACAAAGTAACAATGTGGACGCGATCGAACCGCGGTATTGAACGTTAGGCAAGGTTGAACTGCAGACAACGCGAGCCATATACCTCCTTCCTGGTGGAATGACTGGAACCTGATCGGCTGTAGGACACACTCCGTCTTACAGGCGCTGCTCATGCATGGTTGCTTACGTCTTTGGGCACACTCGCGCTCGGAGCCTCTTCGCTATGTGACGCTACGCAGACGACGCTTAGTCGCGGTTCCGACTCCATAGTTCATGCTTTAGTTCAGAGAGTCACATCTTGTTACTGTATGAGCTCATCTCTGAGAAATACAAGTAAATCATCTGGTTGCTGTAACTTGTTTGCTTTTAACTTCTGCTCCTGTCCTTCTGCTCCTGTCCAGCTTTCCTGCGACGACAGTTGCCGCACCACTCTGTACCCCACCTCTCTTTACCGTTCTGTACGAAGTCGCACACACCAAAGAGTAAATTTGTAACTTAACAGGTGTCTGTCTGCAAAAGTGTTTATTATGTATGACAACGCAAGGGAAGATTATAGCCTCATGTTAGTACGATTAGTTTTTGTATCTTTAAAAGGATCCGAACATAACTTCAATTTAAAATAGGCTTTTAGTTTATTTACAGAGATTTCACTAAAGTTTATCCTTACAGCTTGTATGTAAGTTATAACACTACTGCACTTTGTAAGAAACGTAAAGAATGTGGTACAATGTATCGATACCACCCCACAGGCATCAACGCCGGCAACGGAACTGCAAGTATCTGTCAGGCACCGGCAGCACTCATGTGGTATCTTGCAGAGCCAATGGAGCAGGCCCGCTGAGCCACACATCCAGTGGCTCGCAACCACTCGCACTGTGGCGCGGATAGTTAGCTGCAGTCTTGCAAAGGTAAAAAAATTATCGAGTGGCAAAATAGCTTAAGAAATAAGTACTAAGGCAATTAGACGAGCAGTGATTTATTTCCAGTGGATGTTGTTCAGCATTTCATGTTCCTACTATTAAACAAGACAGGGCAGAGATGAGTTATCCGTTGCTTGCAAGAAACAACTGTAGGACCTAAACAAACCTTTTGAGATGGAATTAGGAACAGTATTCACTTGCAAACTTTTTGTATAATTCAGTAGGTGCATTTTATAACGAGGCGCAATTTCAATACGCAGCAGTTAGGTGATGTGTTTGTTTGATGGAAAAGCCGTTCTGTGTACTACTGATAGTCATTCTTTGTATTCAGTTTCATTTACAGACAGTCGGATTTAGTTGAGGTTAATTGGCATCACATACAGTGAAAGTGTTTTCCACAGTTAATGTTAGTATTCAAAGGTAGGTTAGTGAAGGCTATTTTAGATAAGAACACATGGGTGGCACCGTAATCGAAATTTAAAAGTTACGCACTTCCCATGTTTCAGCATATTAAATTTTATAATGTTGCAGTTTTAATGTCCAGCAGTGTATTTCAAACTTTCTGACATGCGGAATAAGGGTCATGAAAATATTCGTAATAACCAACGTAAAGAAAGGCCGCAGAAAAGGTGACGGTTTGAAATGAGTGTGAAGAGCAGAATCAAACCACATTTGTGTGCCTACCACATCAACTATAGACACATCTACTGATGATGATATCGCCCAGTTTCAGTACAAAGTTGTTAAGCATATCGAAAGCATATGTATGATTGAACGATGAAAAGCACCGAAACGTGTTTGAGTGTCACAGGCAACTTCCGATACATTTTTACGTCCATTCCAACACGAAGATGCCTGTAAGCCTTTCCTTTCGTGAACTCGACTGACTGAAGCATTTTCAACACGCCTACCTCGAATTCCCGTGGGACAAGCCACCAATAATATACCAACAACAAGAAAAATAGCAGTAATTCTTGTAGTAGTCGAGGACCTCAAAGATCTCACAGTCATCTGTCCTTCTTCAGCAGATAGGAATGACAGCAACAACTGAACATTTTACTGTCCTATCCGATTCCGTGGTAGCCTACTCTTCTTCTCATGTCGTCATACAGCATAAATTTAGGTACCGGTAAATTTTTTGTGAGCGTGTTTAGCTGTGGTGTATGTTGTACGGAAGTGAAACTTGGCCGAGAAATAGTTCAGGGAAGAAGAGAATTGAAACGTTTGAAATGTGCTGATAATAAGAATGCTGAAGATTAGACGGGTAGATCGGATAACTAAAGCAGAGGTGCTGAATCGAACTGGGGAGAAAATAAATGGCATAACTTGATTAAGAGGAGTGATCAGCTGATAGCACAAGTTCTGAGACATCACGGAGTCGCTAGTTTGGTAACGGGGTGAAGTTGGGGGAGGGAAGGAGGGGGGGGGGAGCAAAACCTGTACAGACAGGCCAATGCTTGACAATATTAAGCGTGCTCAAAAATATGTAGGTTGTAGTAATTATCCATATAAATTCCCGAGAAAAGAATCGCAACACAAAAAAAATAATTAATGTAAAACAATGACATCTCGGAAGTACATTTGTCTAGGTAATGTATTTAAGTCATTAATATTGCAAGATCACAGGTTAATATAAGCGTGAGATAAGCCTTTGCAAATGTGAAATTCTGGAACATTAATAACCGGTGTAACCGCCAGAATGTTAAATGCAAGCATTCAAACGTGCATACATTGTGTTGTACAGGTGCCGGATGTCAGCTTGTGGGATGGAGTTCCATGCCTGTTCCATTTGGCCAGTCAACACAGGGACGGTTAATGCTGTTTGTGTATGACGTTAGATGATGTTTCATATGTTTCATATGTGCTCCTTTGGAGACAGATCCGTTGATCGAGTAGGCCAACGTAACATGTCGAGAATCTGTAGAGAGTGTTGGGTTACAACAGCGGTATGTGGGCGAGCGTCATCATGTTGGAAAATACCCTCTGGAATGCTGTTCGTGAATCGCTGAATAAGAGCTCGAATCACCAGACTGACGGAGAAATTTGCAGTCAGGGTGCGTGGGATAACCGCGAGAGTGCTCCTGCTGTCATACGAAATCGCACCCCGGACTGTATAACTCCAGGTGTGTCTAGCGAGCACACAGGTTGGTTGACGCCATCAATCGGTCTCCTACTAACCAACACATGGCCATCACTGGGACCGAGGCAGAAGAATGTTTTCATCAGAAAACACAACAGACCTCCACCCTACCCTCTAGCAAGCTCTCGCTTGACACCAATGCAGTCGAGAATGGCGATGATTTTGGGTCAGTGAAGTGCACGCTACGGAGCGTCTGGGTTGTAACAGTTGGTCGTGTCACTGCGGTGCCAAGTGCTGCTCAAATTGCTGATACAGATGCAGTACGGTGCACCAGAGCCAAACGCCGAAGACGATGGTCTTCCCTCTCAGGAATGCCCTCTGGCCGTCCACAGCCCTGTCTTCTTGTGACCGTACATTCTCGTGACCACCGCTGCCAGCAAACATGTACAGTGGCTACATTCTTGCCAAGTCTTTCTGCAATATCGCAGAAGGAAACTCTTGCTTCTCGCAGCCTCGTTCAAACTCAGTGAGGTGTTGCTAACGGCGTCTTTCTCCCCTTAAAGGCATTCTTGACTAGCATCAACTGGCCACATCCTATCTCAAAGCTAACTAACGCTCGTGACTGTTACAGCGTGTATTTAAATTCAATCTGATTTTGAAGATGGAAGGAGTATATAGAGTGTCTATACACGGGCGATGTTCTTGAGGACAATATTATGGAAATGGAAGAGGATATAGAAGAAGATGAAATGGGAGGTATGATACTGCGTGAAGAGTTTGACAGAGCACGGAAAGACCTAAGTCGAAACAAGGCCCCGGGAGTAGACAACATCCCATTAGAGCTACTGATAGCCTTGGGAGAGCCAACCCTGACAAAACTCTACCATCTGGTAAGCAAGATGTATGAGACAGGCGAAATACCGTCAGACTTCAAGAAGAATATAATAATTCCAATCCCAAAGAAGGCAGGTGTTGACAGATGTGAAAATTACAGAACTATCAGTTTAATAAGCCACGGGTGAAAAATACTAACACGAATTCTTTACAGATGACTGGAAAAACTGGTAGAAGCAAACCTCGGGGAAGATCAGTTTGGAATCTGTAGAAATGCTGGAACACCTGAGGCAATACTGACCCTACGACTTATCTTAGAAGAAAGATTAAGGAAAGGCAAACCTACGTTTCTAGCATTTGTAGACTTAGAGAAAGCTTTTGACAATGTTGACTGGAATACTCTCTTTCAAATTCTAAAGGTGGCAGGGGTAAAATACAGGGAGCGAAAGGCTATTTACAATTTGTACAGAAACCAGATGGCAGTTATAAGAGTCGAGGGACATGAAAGGGAAGCAGTGGTTGGGAAGGGAGTAAGACAGGGTTGTAGCCTCTCCCCGATGTTATTCAATCTGTATATTGAGCAAGCAGTAAAGGGAACAAAAGAAAAATTCGGAGTAGGGGTTAAAATCTATGGAGAAGAAATGAAAACTTTGAGGTTCGCCGATGACATTGTAATTCTGTCAGAGACAAAAAAGGACCTGGAAGAGCAGCTGAACGGAATGGATAGTGTCTTGAAAGGAGGATATAAGATGAACATCAACAAAAGCAAAACGAGGATAATGGGATGTAGTCGAATTAAGTCGGGTGATGCTGAGGGAATTAGATTAGGGAATGAGACGCTTAAATTAGTAAATGAGTTCTACTATTTGCGGAGCAAAATAACTGATGATGGTCGAAGTAGAGAGGATATAAAATGTAGACTGGCAATGGCAAGGAAAGCGTTTCTGAAGAAGAGAAATTTGTTAACATCGAGTAAATCTAAAGTGTCAAGAAGTCTTTTCTTAAAGTATTTGTATGGAGTGTAGCCATGTATCGAAGTGAAACGTGGACGATAAATAGTTTGGACAAAAAGAGAATAGAAGCTTTCGAAATGTGGTGCTACAGAAGGATGCTGAAGTTCAGATGGGTAGATCACGTAACTAATGAGGAAGTATTGAATAGAATTAGGGAGAAGAGAAATTTGTGGCACAACTTGACTAGAAGATGGGATCGGTTGGTAGGACATGTTCTGAGGCATAAAGGGATTACCAATTTAGTATTGGAGGCCAGCACGGAGAGTAAAAATCGTAGATGAAGACCAAGAGATGGATACGCTAAACAGAGTCAGAAGAATGTAGGTTGCAGTAGGTACTGGGAGATGAAGAAGCTTGCACAGGATAGAGTAGCATGGAGAGCTGCATCAAACCAGTCTGTGGACTGAAGACCACAACAACAACAACCACAACTGATTTGCATCCTCGTAGTGATATTTCTAGCGCCACCCGTATGCGACTCCCGCAACATCTGAATAGACATTATCTTTCAGATGTAGACACACGCCTACCAACTTTGGTTTATGACGCTCAACTCCTTCTTGGTGATGTGATTTTTTTTCCGTCGGTGTATAATAAACAGCTTTCGTGGGGCAGACCTGCGTGGAGAGCTGCATCAAACCATCTTCGTTCTGAAGACCACAACAACAGCTGTCTAGCCACTATAGCATCTTCTCTGTTACTTAATCAGCATCTTTCCCACCTGTGCCCCACGATATCATCGGATGATTTCAAAAGTACGTCCGGCACCTGACGCCTCAGCTAAGGAGGCGGACGACATATGGTACGAGAGTCATGGAAACATTCGTATTAATGAAGGAGAAGAAAGGCAGCAGAAAAGGTGACTGATATTCGTGTCAAGAACAGAAACAACGTATATTAGTTTCTCTAAGACTATTACACCAAGTACTGAAATATCATTCGGATCTTGACACTTGCCCTGAGCGTGCAGAGGAGTAGTCATAACGTCATGTCTGACCAGTTTCAAATCGCCTCTAACAGATCTTCTGTTTGCCCCTAATCATCGTTCTTAAACTGACGTCCACCAAGATGTTCGCTAAGTTCATTGCACCTGCTACGAATGCAAGACGCTTGCGTCGAGCTGTATGCTGATTACTGCCCGTAGCATCTATTCAAAGTCCTGAAACAAACTGAGTATTGCGCGGTGCGTGTGGGACATTGCAATGCGGTGAACAAGAACAATGGCTTGCTTAACTTCCCACGCCGCTTGTTTTTCGCAGCTCTGTGCATGACATCAGCGTGACAGTCAGAATTGGCATTTGGCAACGATGAACAGCCGGTGCCGCAATGTTTTTGTGGTACAGCAGAAATAACTACACGCGTGGGCTGTTCGTTGCGGGCAGTACGTACCATCATTAACCTAGTTATGGCAGTGAGCAGCCCACATGCGTGGTTATTTATCTTTCTGTACCTGTAACTGGTAACATTTCTAGTCTCTGGGCGTATTTTCCTTTTTCACCTCAAGTCGTGGTGTAACATAGATTGCAGACAAATCAAAATACTTCTGAACTTTGATAGTACATTTCATTCCACTACGTTAGCCACACATTCTTGTTTTGCTGTATGACTGGACACCTGACCATTACCACACAGACATCCATCAGATGATGAGACTTCTACATCTACAGGGTGTTCCAGGAGGAAGGTCAATATTCAGAGACACGACAGGGACGATGATTCAAAAAAAAAGTCTAGTAAACATTGGCTCTAAAATGCACAATTTAATAAAAAATGGTTCAAATGGCTCTGAGCACTATGGGACTTAACTTCTGAGGTCATCAGTCCCCTAGAACGTAGAACAACTTAAACCTAACTAACCTAAGGACATCAAACACATCCATACCCGAGGCAGGATTCGAACCTGCGACCATAGCGGTCGTGTGATACCAGACTGCAGCGCCTAGAACCGCTCAGCCACTCCGGCCGGCGCACACTTTAACATCTATGAGCACTTCAATACTGTGAAAAACCTCTTCTACTGAAAGCTCATTGCTTTCCATATATTGGGAGGAGGTAGTATGGAGCAAAACAAGAAAAACAGTCTAGTGAACATGGCCACTAAAATGCATACCTTAGGAGCTGCTGTATGTGCACTTGTGCAGTAGAAGAGATGTGTTTCACAGCTCCGAAGATGAACAAGTGCTAGAGCTCTGGAGATAGGCACTTTAGAGGCCATGTTTACAGGACGTTTTTGCTTTGGTCCATAGTATCAGCTCTCAAAATATGGAAAGCAAAGAGCTTGCAGTGAAGAGATTTGTTTCACAGTATCGAAAATGACGAAGTGCTGGGGCACCCTGTATATTCTGTGATGACAACCTTATGTTCTGAACACGTTATCGATGACAGGCTAACAGAGTTTAGTGTTGATCGGTTTCTTGGGACTCCACGTGATAAGAGGAGCGTAGTACCAGAGGGTTACCTTCCCGTGAAAGTTGAGTACAGTTATACCTGTATTTACCTCAGCTTCCATCCCTGCACTCTTCATTAATTTTTTAAATTAACATAAATAATAATTAAAGTTTGTTTGTAAGGTCATCTTCCGCAACAACAGCTATATACAATTGTTATTTCTTTTTTTCCAAATATTTATGATGACACTTTGCGTGCTAGTGCGTCGTAATGAGTTTATATTTTCTGTTGTGTTATATCATTTACTTATGGCACGCCTGATGATTAAATAGTGTGATTTCGAAATGGTTTGTGAGATTTAAATACCATCAATGTAATAGTCGAATAAATTATCCGTTAACAATACAATATACTAATTAAATAGAGCGGAATGCCCCAAACTCCACCAAAATAAACAGAATCGACTGTAGTGTTCGCTGGAAACGGTTTTATTTGTCGGAGCTAACTGACGTACAGCAATTTGTATGCGAACTGTGCCTGTTGCCTGACAGGTGAACCAGTGCACTGTAGATAGCTGCCGTAGCACGTGTAGGATGTAGACTCTGAGCTGCTGAAGATCATCTCTCCCATTACCGGCCAAATTATTGTGAGGAAAATTTCCTGTTCGACCTGGGGTCTGAACTATGATCTTCGTGTCACTCGTCAGCAACCTGGCCCTGGCCGCAGAGGGATTGCACATGGGTTGCTTTTCATTACTCCCATATTTCAGCGAAGGGCTGTAAATTAATAATTTTTTCATAGTGCGGGGCCACAGTCATAATACATTTCTTTAGAGTCAGTACCGCCATTAGACTGTTGTTTATTTACAGTGTTACATTTACACTTACACAATCATGATTTCGGCTTCAAAGTGCCATTATCAAGTGTTTTAGGTGTTATACATTGGCTAAGATGGCATACTGTCGTATTAAAATACACTATTAGACACAATGTCTAAGATTCAATGTTTCTGGCAGAGCCTACTGCTTTGTTACATTACTGAGTACACCATCTTGACTTAGCCAACTGTCATTCAGTCAAGATGGTGTACTCAGTAATGAAACAAAGCAGTGGGCTCTGCCAGAAATATCGGCTCTTAGGCAAGGTGTCTGATAAAAACTAAACTAAACTCCTCCCGAAAAGGCCATGAAGGCCCAACGGTACTGACCGGCAGCCGTGTCATCCTCAACTCAAAGGCGTCACGGGATGCGGATATGGAGAGGCGTGTGGTCAGCACACCACTCTTCCGGCCGTATGGCAGTTTCCGAGACCGGAGCCGCTACTTCTCAATCAAGTAGCTCCTCAGTTTACCTCAAAGGGGCTCAGTGCACCCCGTTTGCCAACAGCGCTCGGCAGACCGGATGGTCACCCGTCCCAATACTAGCCCATCCCGACAGCGCTTAACTTCGGTGATCTGACGGGAACCGGTGTTACCACTGCAGGAAGGCCGTTGGCCTAAGGTGTCTAATAGTGTATTTTAATACGACAGTATGCCATCTTAGGCAATTTATAACACTTAAAACACCTGATAATGGCACTTTGAAGCCGAAATCATGATTGTGTAAGTGTAAATGTAACACTATAAATAAACAACAGTCTAATGGCGGTACTGACTTTAAAGAGCTGTAAATTAACTACCAAAAAAGAATGCTTGCAGAAAGAATGCTTGCAGCTCATACATAAAGACCTTCTACTTCAAACAATTGATATCAACTAATTCTTCCGTCACTGCTCGCTAGAACACCTCGACAGTTACACAAGAAAAGCACAAAATTGTGTATGTTCTACAGAATTAGTTTACCTGCCCAGTTCTACATCTAGATCTACATCTATATTCTCCAAACCATATTTAAGTGCCTATTAATCAACTCTCGTGCAGCGCGCGGAAAAAACGAACACCTACATCTTTCCGTGCGAGGTCTGATTTACGTTATTTTATTATGAGGATCGTTTCTCCCTATGCAAGTCACCGTGAACAAAATATTTTCGCATTCTGAGAAGAAAGCTGGTGAGTGAAATTTCTTGAGAAGATCCCGCAGCAACGAGAATGGCTTTTGTTTTAATGATGGTTCAAATTCAAATGGCTCTGAGCACTATGGGACTCAAAATCTGAGGTCATCAGTCCCCTAGACTTAGAACTACTTAAACCTAACTAACCTAAGGACATCACACACATCCATGCCCCAGCCAGGATTCGAACCTGCGACCGTAGCAGCAGCGTGGTTCTGGACTGAAGCGCCTAGAACCGCTCGGCGACAACAGCCGGCTTTTAATGATGTCCACCCCAAATCCTACATCATGTCCTTGACACTCTCTCCTCTATCTCTCGATAATATAAAACATGAACTTTCTCGATGAGTTCCGTTAGTCCTATCTGGTAAAGATCATACACCGTGCAGCCGTTGGTCGAAAACAAGTGCGGCCAAGCGTAGTGTAGGCTGTCTCTTTAGCAGATCTGTTGCATCGTCTAAGTGTTCTGCCAATGAAACGCAATCTTTGGTTCGCCTTCCTCACAACATTTTGTATGTGTTCTTTCCGGCTTACGTGGCAATCATCACCGTAACAGACTCACGATGGCCTTGTAAGCCTATAGCCGGTTAAGTAAATGAATGCTGTAGAACATCCACAACTTTGTAGTTTTTCAAGCGGCGTAAGTGGCTACCATATTTAAACCATCATCAGTTCCGAGAACTGAAACGATAACTCCCGTTTGGAAACAGCAGTATAGGGCAGATTTCTTAGAAATATTAAGTTTTCATACGAGATAACTTTTTATCTTTAAAGGATATTCTACGAAACAATGGTTAGACTAACCAGGAACGCTTGAGGGTCTTACATCGGCAACATTCGCCTATTTCACAAGATCAACGCATACTACCAGTTAGGATGGTTGCGGCCCGACGCGTTACGTGACTACCATACGCGATGTCTGCTTCGTGGACTCCTGAGTGAGGGGGCACTGCAGTCCCTCACGTCAGGGGTTAAGTACCTATTCTCTCATTTTAATCGCAGCACCCAGTCCGACTTATCAAATGTCCTCGCTGTGCCCATCCATGAAACAAAACCATTCAAAAACTCATTCTCTGGTTCCAGAATGTAATTTTCACTTGTAACGCATTCAATCTGTATATTGAGCAAGCAGTAAAGGAAACAAAAGAAAAATTCGGAGTAGGTATTAAAATCCATGGAGAAGATATAAAAACTTTGAGGTTCGCCGATGACATTGCAGTTCTGTCAGAGACAGCAAAGGACTTGGAAGAGCAGTTGAACGGAATGGACAGTGTCTTGAAAGGAGGATATAAGATGAACATCAACAAAAGCAAAACAAAGATAATGGAATGTAGTCGAATTAAGTCGGGTGATGCTGAGGGAATTAGATTAGGAAATGAGACACTTAAAGTAGTAAAGGAGTTTTGCTATTTGGGGAGCAATATAACTGATGATGGTCGAAGTAGAGAGGATATAAAATGTAGACTGGCAATGGCAAGGAAAGCGTTTCTGAAGAAGAGAAATTTGTTAACATCGAGTATAGATTTAAGTGTCAGGAAGTCGTTTCTGAAAGTATTTGTATGGTGTGTAGCCATGTATGGAGATTAAAAATCGTAGAGGGAGACCAAGAGATGAATACACTAAGCAGATTCAGAAGGATGTAGGTTGCAGTAGGTACTGGGAGATGAAGAAGTTTGCACAGGATAGAGTAGCATGGAGAGCTGCATCAAACCAGTCTCAGGACTGAAGACCACAACAACAACAACGTATTATTATCTTTACGACGTTTTTCATCGAGCCATATACGTTATCTCGCATGTCTAGCTGCTTCTCTCACACAAGTAGTGATGAAAAATCAGAAATTCAGGGTCGCCACCAGCCCAAGCCCTTCCTAACCATTTAGAAAAAAAACGCTGCTAGAAAATTATTAGTTTAATTACTTTAATAATTTAATTACAAGTATGCAAATTTCTTTAAGTAGCCAGATAAATAGCTCTCCATGTCGTGCATGAAGCAACTTGATTAATTCAGGATTGGAAATCGGAGTAAGTGGGCAAGATCAACACCACAGAATTTATCTTTCACGTAGATTATTTATTGTATCTAAGTATTTGGTTGCACATCCTAACTACACATAACTGGTGCCTGACTAGAAATATTTAAGTAAGAATTACGTGAGAATGTAACAGAGCACAATTTAACTACAGCAAGAAGAAACACATAAAACGGGGATTGGAGACAATGATACTATCATCTCCTTTGCATTCATACCATAAAAATATCTCAGTGAGATTCGCATTACGATTCTCCGCATGCACTATTCTGGACAGAGGTTTAACCAATGCACGAGGTTGTGCGATAATTATTCAACATACTAACTGCGTCTGCTGCTTGCAAACGGCCGAACTAGAGCACGTGGTGCATTCCGAACCAAACTGTTGTGCTGCTTTGTAGAAAGCGCGCGAAAGAACACATATTCTTGCAGAAATTATAGCTCAATAAACAAGCAAACTGTTAATATAAAGCCTATTACGGTGCCGTGCTGGACCACAAGGGTCATTGATTACCAAACACGTGGCACAAAATCGACACACAAAGACAAAAGCATCTTCCACAAAATATACTCACTGGTCATACCGGACTCGAGAGTCCATTACCGCAGCAACATATTTTCGCCATCTGTCCCTGTCTTGGGCTATTTCCTTCCATTCACCTTCAACACCTAGGCTCCTCAAGTCAGCCTTCACATTGTCCTCCCATCTACGCCTCGATCTCCCCACAGCACGTTTTCCTTCTAGGTGCCCTACCTGTACTCTGCGCGTTGCCCTGCCCTCATCCATTCGAGCTACGTGACCCGCCCATCGCAGCCTACGTGATTTAATAATACTGATTATGTCAGGGCTTGAATAGAGTTCTTAAACTTCTTCGTTATGCAGTTTTCGCCACTCTCCGCTAATGTCATCCCTTTTTGCCCCGAAAATTTTCCGCAAAATTTTGTTTTCAAATACTCGAAACGGCTTTTCATTTTGCACAGTGAGAGACCAAGTCTCACACCCATACAGCATAACTGGTAGAATAATAGTTTTGTATATTCTAATCTTTAAATTCCTGGACAATATCCGCGATGGAAGTAATCTATTCAGTGAGAAGTAGTACGCATTTCCCGCCCGTAATCTCTTCTTCAGTTCGGATTCAATCTAATTTCTCGAAGTGATGTCCACGCCTAGATACTTAAATGTGTTCACTTTTTCAAACTGCGTGTCTCCAACTCTTAACATTTCATGATCTACTGCTGTTGGCATTCTAGTAGTAACCAGGTATTTAGTTTTGTCTTCACTTATCCTTAGACCTACATCTTCATTAGCCTTGGTTAACGCATTCGCATTTGCTGTTACAGGTTCTTTCCTATAGCTAATGATGTTTAGATCATCTGCATACCCTAATATCTTAATACACTCCTGGAAATTGAAATAAGAAAACCGTGAATTCATTGTCCCAGGAAGGGGAAACTTTATTTACACATTCCTGGGGTCAGATACATCACATGATCACACTGACAGAACCACAGGCACATAGACACAGGCAACAGAGCATGCACAATGTCGGCACTAGTACAGTGTATATCCACCTTTCGCAGCAATGCAGGCTGCTATTCTCCCATGGAGACGATCGTAGAGATGCTGGATGTAGTCCTGTGGAACGGCTTGCCATGCCATTTCCACCTGGCGCCTCAGTTGGACCAGCGTTCGTGCTGGACGTGCAGACCGCGTGAGACGACGCTTCATCCAGTCCCAAACATGCTCAATGGGGGACAGATCCGGAGATCTTGCTGGCCAGGGTAGTTGACGTACACCTTCTAGAGCACGTTGGGTGGCACGGGATACATGCGGACGTGCATTGTCCTGTTGGAACAGCAAGTTCCCTTGCCGGTCTAGGAATGGTAGAACGATGGGTTCGATGACGGTTTGGATGTACCGTGCACTATTCAGTGTCCCCTCGACGATCACCAGTGGTGTACGGCCAGTGTGGGAGATCGCTCCCCACACCATGATGCCGGGTGTTGGCCCTGTGTGCCTCGGTCGTATGCAGTCCTGATTGTGGCGCTCACCTGCACGGCGCCAAACACGCATACGACCATCATTGGCACCAAGGCAGAAGCGACTCTCATCGCTGAAGAAGACACGTCTCCATTCGTCCCTCCATTCACGCCTGTCGCGACACCACTGGAGGCGGGCTGCACGATGTTGGGGCGTGAGCGGAAGACGGCCTAACGGTGTGCTGGACCGTAGCCCAGCTTCATGGAGACGGTTGCGAATGGTCCTCGCCGATACTCCAGGAGCAACAGTGTCCCTAATTTGCTGGGAAGTGGCGGTGCGGTCCCCTACGGCACTGCGTAGGATCCTACGGTCTTGGCGTGCATCCGTGCGTCGCTGCGGTCCGGTCCCAGGTCGACGGGCACGTGCACCTTCCGCCGACCAGTGGCGACAACATCGATGTACTGTGGAGACCTCACGCCCCACGTGTTGAGCAATTCGGCGGTACGTCCACCCGGCCTCCCGCATGCCCACTATACGCCCTCGCTCAAAGTCCGTCAACTGCACATACGGTTCACGTCCACGCTGTCGCGGCATGCTACCAGTGTTAAAGACTGCGATGGAGGTCCGTATGCCACCGCAAACTGGCTGACACTGACGGCGGCGGTGCACAAATGCTGCGCAGCTAGCGCCATTCGACGGCCAACACCGCGGTTCCTGGTGTGTCCGCTGTGCCGTGCGTGTGATCATTGCTTGTACAGCCCTCTCGCAGTGTCCGGAGCAAGTATGGTGGGTCTGACACACCGGTGTCAATGTGTTCTTTTTTCCATTTCCAGGAGTGTATTTCCATTTAGCCCCACACCCTCTGAATTATCTGCTGCCATTCGTACAATATATTCTAGAACTAAATTAAAAAGTAGCGGAGACAGGGCATCTCCCTGCTTAAGACCGTTCTTTATTACAAATTCTTCTGACTCCAATTTTCCCACGCGTACTCTACCATTTGTGTTTTTCAAACTCGCTTCTATAAGTCTAACATACTTCTTTGTTATTCCGAGTTCCAAAAGAATTCTGTACAATTTTGACTGCAATACTGAATCATATGCTTTTGTAAAATCTATGAAAAGATTATGAACTGGTTTACTGTATTCCCATTTCTTTTCCAAAATTTGAATCAAGGTGAATATTTGGTCTATAGTTGATCTGTTCCTCCGAAAGCCAGCTTGGTAATCCCCCACAATTTCATCTGCATATGGTGTAAGCCTGCTTAGCAGAATATTCGAGAAAATTTTGGAACATAGTGGTAATAGCGATATCCCTCTATAATTACTACAATCCATTTTGTCACCTTTCTTAAAAATTGGGATCAGAATCGACTCCTGCCACTCTTCAGGTATCATCTCCGAGTTCCATACTTTAGTTATCACTTTGTGAACTACTTCCACCAATTTCTGTCCCCCATCTTCAACTAATTCTGCAGTTATGCAATCTGATCCTGGTGCTTTATGGTTTTTCAATTTGTTGATTGCATCTCTTACTTCCTTTAACGTTGGCTCAGGTATCTGGGGTTCTGCTGTATGTATTTCGTACGCCTGCTCATTTCCTGCTTCCTGGTGTACATTTAATAGGTGCTCAAAATACGCCCCCCATTTACTTAATATAGCACTGGGGTCTGTCAGTATTCCCCCAGCATCCCCTCGAAGTGCATTTGTCCTATCCTTGAAGCCCTTCCTGTACCCATTTATGTCTAGGTAAAGTTCCCTAATCTTTTTTGTTTTACTGTTTGTTTCCATTTTTCTAATCTGATTGTTCAAATAATCCTTCTTTGCTCGTAGCCTACGACCAACTTCCCTTCTCAAGTTCAAGAACTCCTCTCGTTTTCTGTCTCCCATTGTATCCCAATCTAATCGAGCGTTTCTTCTTTCCTCTACCAATTTCTTGCATTCCTCATCAAACCATGGTTTCCGCCTGTTCTTCTTAATTGTACTTATTGTGACCTTCGCTGCCTCTTTGATATTATTCCTCACAGTGATCCACTGTTTATTTACATCCTCGTCTTGATCTTCGTGTGTCCTGAGAGCATCAAACCTATTTGAGATTTCTATCATGTACCTTCTTCTAAAGCTTTCATCATCTAGCTTGTCAGTGTCGAACCTAACAAGTTCTGCACTGTGACAACTTGATGTTGCTGTAGATAGCCGTTGGTGAACTTTGGCAACTACAAGAAAATGATCAGAATCGCAGTCTGCTCCCCTGAAAGTCCTAACATTTTCTATACCAGTGTGCCATCTCCGATCTACAAGAACATGATCAATTTGGTTTCGGGTGTGTCCATCCGGAGAGACCCAGGTTGCTTTATGAATGTCCTTCCTTCTGAAATATGTGCTCTGAACAATCATGTCTTTTTGAAACAGCAAAATTAACCACCCTTGTGACATTATCATTCGAAATGTTATGCAAACTTTCTTTCCCAATTGTAGGCCGGAATGCTTCAAAAAATGGTTCAAATGGCTCTGAGCACTATGGGACTTAACAGCTGTGGTCATCAGTCCCCTAGAACTTAGAACTACTTAAACCTAACTAACCTAAGGACACCACTCACATCCATGCCCGAGGTAGGATTCGAACCTGCGACCGTAGCAGTCGCGCGGTTCCGGACTGCGCGCCTAGAACCGCGAGACCACCGCGGCCGGCCCGGAATGCTTCCCTCTTCCCTATCTTCGCATTAAAATCAGCTATGATTAATTTTGTATCATATGAGGAGAACTCATCCCATAGTTGATCTAGTTCTTCATAAAAGCCGTCTTTAACAACCTCTTCAGTGTCCTAAGTCTGTTCGTCTACATTAATCACTACTAGTCTATTCCACCTGCCGGACAACACTACAACTGATAGGCGGTCACTTTTCCCTGTACTGCGAAACCTGTTCCGAAACTGTGAGCTTCCGAGCCTCCATAGAAAACTGTATAGTTACCCCTCTTTGTGCTACCCTCCCCCTGCCACCGAGTTTCTTGAATAGCTGTAATGTCTACATCGTATCTATCTAATTCTTCTAATAATGTCTGGAATGTACCTGGCCTGTTCAAACTTTTAACGTTCCATGTTCCCAACCTGAAAGTTCCTTTTGGCCTGAATCTCTTCGAAGTAGGTTCCGCCCGGAGATCCGAATGGGAACCTAGTTTACCTCCGGAATATTTTACTTCAAAGGGACCCATGCCCATTAATGTTGCTGATTCTTGATGAATAGATTTGATAGTAGAAGAAGAAGAAACAGGGATGGTTCATCACGCCATCGCCTGCTCCCCACCGGCTGTCCGCGACTGCTTATTTTTTGTGTTCGCAGCTACCCTTCATATCTGAAGGCCGTATCCCCTATCCGCAACCTGGGGACGCGCTGTGCCGTGGTGGTAGGGGCCCACAAGATTAAAAATCATACTCGCTTCGACACAGTATTACACTCACGTACGGTTCAAGTGATCCTAAGCAGCTCTTCCTAATCAGATTTACCGTTTGAAATTCTACTTCATCGTTGGTCCAAAATGAACAAAGTAACTTCCACACTTTTAACTCAAACACCCAAAACTAGCTTATTTAAAGCAATATAATAATGGCACATTCAGAAAAATAACTCGCTTCACACGCTTCAGTTAAGCTGAAGTTCTTAAGTATTTTAACAGTTAAACATAACGAAGTCCTAACTCAACCTGCTTCGTATCACCTGAAACCCCTCGTAAGAGTTACGATCCGTACTGACCAAACGTTCACCGAAGAGTGCCGCTCTCTCTTTCGAGATTACCTAGCTCCCCCTGCAGCGGAAGCTACCAAGAGGGGTAGCCCTCCGTCACCAACCTCACACACAAAAACAGCCTTCGACACAGCCTTCGACTAACATGGGTAAACCTCTCTGTTCAGGTGTTGGAAACCTAAGTTGGTCATCCTGTGCTCTCCTTCGAACGAGGAGCAACATCGTCTGCTCCCAGCAGACAATGACCAACTCAGCGTTTCCCACAAAACAAAACCGAAACCCCACATTAAAACACACATATAATATTCAATAGGCCTTCCAGTATTTCTGGAAGAGTTCATGAACTGAGCTAAAATCAGGTAGTAAAGTGAATAAGTTGCACCGAATTTGACAAGCATCTCATGAAACGACTTCACAGAGACGTTTCACACTCTGCAGCGAAGTATGTGCTGGTATGAAACTTTCTGGCAGATTAAAACTGTCTGCCGGAGAAAGACTCGAACTCGGGACTCTACCGACTGAGTTCATAGAGCACTTACCAGTGAAAGTCAAAGGTTCCGAGTTCGAGTCTCGGTCCCGCACATAATTTTAATCCGCCATGAAGTTTCATAGCAGCGCACACTCCGATGTAGAACGAAATATTTATTCTGGAAACATGCTCCAGGCTCTGGCTAAGCGTGCTTCCGCAAGATCCTTTCTTTCAGGAGTTCTAGTCTTGCAAGTTTCACAGGAGAGCTTCTGTGACGTTTGGAAGATAGGGGACAAGGTACTGTCGGAAATAAAACTGAGAGGGCTGGTCGCTCCGCCACGTCATTCGATACAGTACTTACCTGCGAAAAGCAAGGGTACCGAGTTTGAATCTCGGTCCGGCACACAGTTCCAATCAGTCGGTAAGTTGCCTTCTCTGCTGCTACCGTCCACCTCTGGAACAAGCTACCCTGTAGGCTTGTTCACAATTCAATGCCCTGCTGCGCCGGCCAGAGTGGCCGTGCGGTTCTAGGCGCTACAATCTGGAGCCGATCGACCGCTACGGTCGCAGGTTCGAATCCTGCCTCGGGCATGGATGTGTGTGATGTCCTTAGGTTAGTTAGGTTTAATTAGTTCTTAGTTCTAGGCGACTGATGAACTCAGAAGTTAAGTCGCATAGTTCTCAGAGCCATTTGAACCATTTTTTTGCTCTGCTGCGTTAAACAAAAAGCTGGAGCACTCTCTCTTGCCAGCCACACGACTTTTCCCTAAGAAAAGGTTACACTTGTGGGCAGTTTCTCTCTGTAGAGCGGCAAAGCAAATACTTCCATCTTTCGCAGTTACTCTTCTTTCTCTTCTCGTTTCTCAGCCAGTCACGCCATTTTCATTCCCCCTCCCTTCTTGTGTCCGCAGCTCGTAATCTTGGGGTAGTGTTCTCGCTTAGCGCGCGCGGGGTCCCGGGTTCGGTTCCCGGCAGGGACAGGGATTTTCCCTGCCTCGAGATGCATGGGTGTTGTTGTGTCGTCTTCATCATCATCATTCAAGGCAGTGACAAACCACCTCCGCTAGGAGCTTGCCTAGGCGGGGATGCGGGCCTCCCGCATCGCTCCCTACGCTCCTCGGAGTATGGGACCTCGTCATCATCTCTTCTTGTGTTCTATTACGTTCCTCTTTCTCCCCCCCCCCCCCTCTCCCTCCTCTATTTACTGCTTCCAGTACCATCAGTCCAAAATTAGCTGGCTGAACTCTGTGTATGTTGTTCCGCTTTTCACGAATTAATATAAACTCTGTTTCTATACAGGGTTATTACAAATGATTGAAGCGATTTCACAGCTCTACAATAACTTTATTATTTGAGATCTTTTCACAATGCTTTGCACACACATACAAAAACTCAAAAAGTTTTTTTACGCATCCACAAATGTTTGATATGTGCCCCCATAGTGATTCGGCAGACATCAAGCCGATAATCAAGTTCCTCCCACACTCGGCGCAGCATGTCCCCATCAATGAGTTCGAAAGCATCGTTGATGCGAGCTCGCAGTTCTGGCACGTTTCTTGGTAGAGGAGGTTTAAACGCTGAATCTTTCACATAACCCCACAGAAAGAAATCGCATGGGGTTAAGTCGGGAGAGCGTGGAGGCCATGACATGAATTGCTGATCATGATCTTCACCACGACCGATCCATCGGTTTTCCAATCTTCTGTTTAAGAAATGCCGAACATCATGATGGAAGTGCGGTGGAGCACCATCCTGTTGAAAGATGAAGTCGGCGCTGTCGGTCTCCAGTTGCGGCATGAGCCAATTTTCCAGCATGTCCAGATACACGTGTCCTGTAACGTTTTTTTCGCAGAAGAAAAAGGGGCCGTAAACTTTAAACCGTGAGATTGCACAAAACACGTTAACTTTTTGTGAATTGCGAATTTGCAGCACGAATGCGTGAGGATTCTCTATTGCCCAGATTCGCACATTGTGTCTGTTCACTTCACCATTAAGAAAAAATGTTGCTTCATCACTGAAAACCAGTTTCGCACTGAACGCATCCTCTTCCATGAGCTGTTGCAACCGCGCCGAAAATTCAAAGCGTTTGACTTTATCATCGGGTGTCAGGGCTTGTAGCAATTGTAAACGGTACGGCTTCTCCTTTAGCCTTTTCCGTAAGATTTTCCAAACCGTCGGCTGTGGTACATTTAGCTCCCTGCTTGCTTTATTCGTCGACTTCCGCGGGCTACGCGTGAAACTTGCCCGCACGCCTTCAACCGTTTCTTCGCTCACTGCAGGCCGATCCGTTGATTTCCCCTTACAGAGGCATTCAGAAGCTTTAAACTGCGCATACCATCGCCGAATGGAGTTAGCAGTTGGTGGAACTTTGTTGAACTTCGTCCTGAAGTGTCGTTGCACTGTTATGACTGACTGATGTGAGTGCATTTCAAGCACGACATACGCTTTCTCGGCTCCTGTTGCCATTTTGTCTCACTGCGCTCTCGAGCGCTCTGGCGGCAGAAACCTGAAGTGCGGCTTCAGCCGAACAAAACTTTATGAGTTTTTCTACGTATCTGTAGTGTGTCGTGACCATACGTCAATGAATGGAGCTACAGTGAATTTATGAAATCGCTTCAATCATTTGTAATAGCCCTGTACTATTTTTCGCTATGCAGGGTGAACATTGATAAATCTGACCAACTGCAGGGTCGGATTCCTGACTAGAAATGGAGTAAATAATGTCGTATGAACACGCGTCCGGAAATGCATCGTTGCCAGGGCAGACAGCGCTGACGAATGACAGTTCCTTTGACCACGTTCCGTGTGTTCATTGTGTGTTGCAGGCCGTATGGTTGACGCATCGTACTGTAAGCAGCATAATGGTCGGGTATTCATGTCGGAACAAGCCGAGATGGTGTCTGTGTACGGCCAAGCAGATGGAAACGGTCGAGAGGAGCACAGCTATAGCAAAACAAGGACCCTCACAGACACCAACCACGCTACACAAAATTTTTCGGTGTTTGTGTGATCATGGGTCCTTTCTCACAAACGGGCATGCAGGGAGGCTGCGGCATGTGCGTACAACAGATCTGGAGGACCGGGCTCTACACGACACTGACACGAACACTGGTAGCAGTAACTTCTGTAAAATATCTGGGAGTATGCGTGCGGAACGATCTGAAGTGGAATGATCATATAAAATTAATTGTTGGTAAGGCGGGTGCCAGGTTGAGATACATTGGGAGAGTCCTTAGAAAATGTAGTCCATCAACAAAGGAGGTGGCTTACAAAACACTCGTTCCAGAGGAGGTGGCTTACAAAACACTCGTTCGACCTATACTTGAGTGTTGCTCATCAGTGTGGGATCCGTACCAGATCGGGTTGACGGAGGAGATAGAGAAGATCCAAAGAAGAGCGGCGCGTTTCGTCACAGGGTTATTTGGTAAGCGTGATAGCGTTACGGAGGTGTTTAGCAAGCTCAAGTGGCAGACTCTGCAAGAGAGGCTCTCTGCATCGCGGTGTAGCTTGCTGTCCAGGTTTCGAGAGGGTGCGTTTCTGGCTGAGGTATCGAATATATTGCTTCCCCCTACTTATACCTCCCGAGGAGATCACGAATGTAAAATTAGAGAGATTCGAGCGCGCACGGAGGCTTTCCGGCAATCGTTCTTCCCGCGAACCATACGCGACTGGAACAGGAAAGGGAGGTAATGACAGTGGCACGTAAAGTGCCCTCCGCCGCACACCGTTGGGTGGCTTGCGGAGTATAAATGTAGATGTAGATGTAGAAGCTCGAGGCAAGTGGCCCGACAACATGGTTTAAGCCAAAGAACGATTACGTGCATCCTGCATGACAACCGCCTCCATCGCTATTACCTGCAACGAGTGCAGAGATTATCAACAGCGCTTTTCTCTCTACGGGAAGGACTTTGACAATGGTTTTTGCTTGCGACATTATTTGGAGAGAGGCGAGAACGCGCGGAAGAGTGCGGCAATCCATGAAGAATCGTGTGCACGCGTGAATTTCGTCTCATGGAGGCCACTTTGAACATCTGTTGTCGCGTGGATGCAATGCAGATCTGTACTGTGTTCCGGAGCCATTTGTTGTCGTCCTACGCACACTGTCCATTTCCAGACACATGTTCATAGAACCTTTTTCTCCTCTATTTCTAGTCAGGAATCCGTCCTTGCGGTTAGTTGGTTTCGTTAATGTTCGCTCGGTATTTATTTATTTATTGTTCAGCTAATTCAGTCTATACAAGATGTAGCCTCTTTAAGCTATTAAATACATTTTTGAGAGGTGTTTCCATGCATCTCTGTCCTCTGCTGTCTTCTGCCAGTTGAAGCCCGCAACCTTCCAGAGTTCCTTATCCCAACGATCAGGTGGTCTCCCTGGTGGTCTTCGTTTTCCTCTGGGACTCCACTCTAAAACTGATTTTGTCACACTCCCAAACTTCGTTCTTGCAATATGTTCTGCCCACTACCATTTTAAAGTCTTTACCCGTTTTATAATATCTTTTTCTCCTGTTCTACATCTACATCTACATCTACATCTACATCTACATCCATACTCCGCAGGCCACCTGACGGTGTGTGGCGGAGGGTACCCTGAGTACCTCTATCGGTTCTCCCTTCTATTCCAGTCTCGTATTGTTCGTGGAAAGAAGGATTGTCTGTATGCTTCTGTGTGGGCTCTAATCTCTCTGATTTTATCCTCATGGTCTCTTCGCGAGATATACGTAGGAGGGAGCTATATACTGCTGGACTCTTCGGTGAAGGTATGTCTCGAAACTTTAACAAAAGCCCGTACCGAGCTACTGAGCGTCTCTCTTGGAGAGTCTTCCACTGGAGTTTATCTATCATCTCCGTAACGCTTTCGCGATTACTAAATGATCCTGTAACGAAGCGCGCTGCTCTCCGTTGGATCTTCTCTATCTCTTCTATCAACCCTATCTGGTACGGATCCCACACCGCTGAGCAGTATTCAAGCAGTGGGCGAACGAGTGTACTGTAACCTACTTCCTTTGTTTTCGGGTTGCATTTCCTTAGGATTCTTCCAATGAATTTCAGTCTGGCATCTGCTTTACCGACGATCAACTTTATATGATCATTCCATTTTAAATCACTCCTAATGCGTACTCCCAGATAATTTATGGAATTAACTGCTTCCAGTTGCTGACCTGCTATATTGTAGCTAAATGATAAGGACTCTATCTTTCTATGTATTCGCAGCACATTACACTTGTCTACATTGAGATTCAATTGCCATTCCCTGCACCATGCGTCAATTCGCTGCAGATCCTCCTGCATTTCAGTACAATTTTCCATTGTTACAGCCTCTCGATACACCACAGCATCATCCGCAAAAAGCCTCAGTGAACTTCCGATGTCAGCCACCAGGTCATTTATGTACATTGTGAACAGCAACGGTCCCATGACACTCCCCTGTGGCACACCTGAAATCACACTTACTTCGGAAGACTTCTCTCTATTTAGAATGACATGCTGCGTTCTGTTATCTAGGAACTCCTCAATCCAATCACA
The DNA here is from genome assembly GCF_021461395.2 of Schistocerca americana. Taxonomy (NCBI): domain Eukaryota; kingdom Metazoa; phylum Arthropoda; class Insecta; order Orthoptera; family Acrididae; genus Schistocerca; species Schistocerca americana. Next base: position 110,490,885 of record NC_060120.1, read on the forward strand.
CAATTGGTCTGATAGACCATATGCTCTTACTTTGTTCATTAAACGACTGTGGGGAACTGTATCGAACGCCTTGCGGAAGTCAAGAAACACGGCATCTACCTGGGAACCCGTGTCTACGGCCCTCTGAGTCTCGTGGACGAATAGCGCGAGCTGGGTTTCACACGACCGTCTTTTTCGAAACCCATGCTGATTCCTACAGAATAGATTTCTAGTCTCCAGAAAAGTCATTATACTCGAACATAATACGTGTTCCAAAATTCTACAACTGATTGACGTTAGAGATATAGGTCTATAGTTCTGTACATCTGTTCGACGTCCCTTCTTGAAAACGGGGGTGACCTCCGCCCTTTTCCAATCCTTTGGAACGCTACGCTCTTCTAGAGACCTACGGTACACCGCTGCCAGAAGGGGGGGGGGGGGCAAGTTCCTTCGCGTACTCTGTGTAAAATAGAACTGGTATCCCATCAGGTCCAGCGGCCTTTCCTCTTTTGAGCGATTTTAATTGTTTCTCTATCCCTCTGTCGTCTATTTCGATATCCACCATTTTGTCATCTGTGTGACAATCTAGAGAAGGAACTACAGTGCAGTCTTCCTCCGTGAAACAGCTTTGGAAAAAGACATTTAGTATTTCGGCCTTTAGCCTGTCATCCTCTGTTTCTGTACCATTTTGGTCACAGAGTGTCTGGACATTTTGTTTTGATCCACCTACCGCTTTGACATAAGACCAGAATTTCTTAGGATTTTCTGCCAAGTCAGTACATAGAACTTTACTTTCGAATTCATTGAACGCCTCTCGCATAGCCCTCCTCACACTACATTTCGCTTCGCGAAATTTTTGTTTGTCTGCAAGGCTTTGGCTATGTTTGTGTTTGCTGTGAAGTTCCCTTTGCTTCCGCAGCAGTTTTCTAACTCGGTTGTTGTACCACGGTGGCTCTTTTCCATCTCTTACGATCTTGCTTGGCACATACTCATCTAACGCATATTGTATGATGGTTTTGAACTTTGTCCACTGATCCTCAACACTATCTGTACTTGAGACAAAACTTTTGTGTTGAGCCGTCAGGTACTCTGTAATCTGCTTTTTGTCACTTTTGCTAAACAGAAAAATCTTCCTACCTTTTTTAATATTTCTATTTACGGCTGAAATCATCGATGCCGTAACCGCTTTATGATCGCTGATTCCCTGTTCTGCGTTAACTGTTTCAAATAGCTCGGGTCTGTTTGTCACCAGAAGGTCTAATATGTTATCGCCACGAGTCGGTTCTCTGTTTAACTGCTCAAGGTAGTTTCCAGATAAACTCGAATTGGTCGAATGTCTTCACTTTTCTGCTGATTTTTCTTAGTGAGACCTAACATTGACCTTTCCATAACTCTCTGAGCAGTTCTAGGTTTCCTTTTTGAAAAAGTCATTTAAAGTCCAAGTTTCACACCCGTACGTTGAAACCGGTAGTACACACTGATCAAAAACTGTCTTCTTTAAGTATATTGGCATGTTAGATTTGAAAACTGTTGCATTCCTTCCGTGAGCCCTCCAACCCAGTTTAATTCGACGAAAAATTTCAGGTTTCAAGTCCCCTTTTGCGCCAAGTAATTGCCCCAGATAAGCGTATTCTGTAACATTGTTTAGGATGTTGCCGTTCAGTTGGTTGGTTGGTTGTTTTGGGGAAGGAGACCGGACAGCGAGGTCATCGGTCTCATCGGATTAGGGAAGGACGCGGAAGGAAGTCGGCCGTGCCCTTTGAAAGGAACCATCCCGGCATTTGCCTGGAGCGATTTAGGGAAATCACGGAAAACCTAAATCAGGATAGCCGGACGCGGGATTGAACCGTCGTCCTCCCGAATTGCCGTTCAGTGTTACTTGTCCTGCAGCTACCCACTTTTTACTCATAACCTTAGTTTTGGTGTGATTTATTTTAAGTCCAACTTCCTGACAACGATCTGTTAAGTCTTTTATAAAGGACTGCATTTCCATCTTACTGTTAGCTAGGACCACTATATCGTCAGCAAATCTCAGGTTGGTGAGCCTTTTACCATTTATCCTTATTCCTCTGTTGTTCCAAATAATTTTGGACATAGCTATCTCGAGAACTGCTATAAATAACTTCGGGGATATAGGATCACCCTGCTTTACTCCTTTTCCAATGGGAAATTCACACTTGTTTTTTCCCATGTTGATAGATGCTACAGACGTGTCGTAAATGTTGCACAATATGTTGTTTTTTTTCCACTCCTTGCTCGACCACTGCTTGTATGACTGCAGTGTGGCTGACAGTGTCAAAGGCTTTTTCACGGTCAATGAAGGCTATGCATAGTGGCATTTCATACTCACTGGCTCGACTAATTACCTCACGCAGTGTGTTTCTATGGTCAATTGTACTGAAACCACTGCGGAATCCAGCTTGTTCTATGGGCTGTGCAGTTTCCACTACCATTTTAATGCAATTTTTCAGGACTTAAGTAAACGCTTTATATATATATATATATATATATATATATATATATATATATATATATATATATATATATATATATATATATACCAGAAAGTTAGCTCGGTATATAACGTAGTTATTTGTAAGTGTTGTATACCATGTCAGATATATAAGTATCAGATATGAGTATAACAGATATAAGTCTTTTTGTCATTTTCGTATTGTTGTGAACACAAGTTAAAATATACTGCCTGACAAAAGAAGTGAAGGACCCAAAGGCATGGTGGGATGCTAAGTAGCTTCGTACCAGTATACACCAACACTGGCTGTGTAAATGAGCGGAGTTGCAGTTATCCGTGACAGGCAGAAGGATCACCTGTATGCACCAGTGATGTCCATGTTTAGTGCTGTTATCAGGCCTGGTAGGATACACAAGAGGCGCGAACCGCGTCAGATGTTGAGTGATCACTGTGAAGGACACGGAAGTGCCAAGGATTCATGTTAGGCAGCGTCGTCAGCGCTTTGGAGGACACCTGATTGCGGGTCTCAATTTGACAGGCTGATTGAACCGTGCAAATATCCAGATTTTATAACATTCAGATGTGATAGAGGCCCGATGTTGGACTGCGTGGGAGTGTGAGAGCAGGCAAACTCTTCGTCATGGTCCGTGTCGGCCACTTCTGAACACCTCAAGGGACGATCACCGTATCGTGCACCAAGCACATCGTAATCCCTTCAGGTCAGCGCCTGCCGTCCGACAACAAGTAATGGACTCCCTGCAATATTCTCTGTGTTATCCTGCAGCATTGATCAGACACTTATATTAGCTTGACTAGGGAATTACTGCCCCCTGTGCAAGCTGCCGTTAACACAGACAGCTGCCTCTGGATATCTGACGGATAAACTCCTCCAGAATGTCATCGCATTCTGATCGGCGCTGAATTGTGTTTCTGTACCACCACGGGTGACCGTCGTCGGCGAACGTGGGACCAACCTCGAAAGACGTCCTAGTCTTCCAATGTATTGGAGACCCATAGCAGTTTAATTCTGGCGTCATTGCGTGGAGAACCATCGGTATGACTATTTTAGGTCACTGTTCGCGGAGGTCGAGGGAACTCGGACGGCACAACGGTATGTAAGGGACATAATGCGTCCCCGTGTGTTATCTCTCATGTGACAGTGTCGTGGTGCCCTTTTTGTACAGGAAAAAGCTCGTCCACACACAACACGTGTCTCTATGAACAGTCTACGCAATGTTCAGTTATTCCTGAGACCAGTAAGATCCCCATATCTGTCCCCGATAGCACTGTGTGGGATCAGCTCGAGCCTCAAGTCGCTGTTCCAGGTCCAGGATATTAAGGGCCCTAAAATCAATGAAAAAACAATCTAGACCGCGATGGTTATTGAGCCGTGTCAGCTCGCAATGATGCCGTTTGTTCTTTGGCATTTTGTCACAATCGAGTGGTGTCTTATTTCTCCCTGAGTTACTGCCATAACGAGTTGCTGACTTGCGTCCATCAGTGGCAGCAGCAGCGCTTATCGATACTAGTACTGCTGTACCATCTTTGGTGTGACCGCTATATTTCCGTGTGGTGGTGTGTGTGGCAGACGGTCGGTTGGGACAGAGCAGCGAGGAAGTCTCCACAGTGCGAGGTCAGGCCGGGACCGCTGGCGGTGTGCACGCGCGGTCAGATTGTGAGGGGCTAGCTGCGAGAGCTACTAAGTTCGTTGCCCACCGAACCTGGACACTGAAGTTGAGTGATCAGTTAACCTGTTATGAAATCTCAACTGCTGTTACATCTTTTCGTTCATTGCCAGTAGTTGCTTCCTGGGCCGTTCTGGCTAGCACCAACGTATGGTGTGTTGGAGTTGGCCAAATTTTGCAGCCGTCTTCCTCTATGGTCTTTAGCTATTAAATTGATTGTTACTTATCAGTGAAGTGCACCAGCGGTATTTTCTGCCTTGTAGCAGTTTACGCCCCAGTTATCTGCCCTGGTCGTTAGCGTAGTTTTCCGGCAGTGTGTTTTTCCTCGCCATGTTGATGCTGTCCGGCATGGCGTGTAGTTTGACAGACTTTTAGTTGTTTGTTCATATTTTTTTCTTAGCGTGGTTATTGTGCCTTGCCTGTATTTAGACACCAATTTTTAAGACACAGTGCTGCTGGTATCTTCGTCCTCAGCTGATACTTTCCGTTGTCGTGCTGTTGGTCGGGTGGAATGGAATTGATTAGGTTGTTGGTCTGTCCTTCAGCTGTCCCTGGGTCGGATTGCCATCTGATTATTTAACCTTACTCTTGGCTGCCTGTCTCGCCTCACCTTACGTTAGAGCTACCTCCTCAGATCGGCCCTTGGAACACTTCTGAGCACCACTGTTCTGTTGGTTTTTGATTGTGATTTTCATTTTAGTCTGAAGTACTGTGGGAGGCCTTCAGCTGTCTATTAATTCAGTTTGTTTTAATTTTAAAATAACGCCTTCAGCCGACTTTAATTAAAATTTGAAGATGGATTTGTGGAAGAACTAAATTTTGAAAGTTTGTTCTATCTGAAATTCTTGTATTCCAAGCCTTAAGCCCTGAGTTGTTCAATGTCCGGTGTGTGTCCTTCAGCCGAGCTTTTACTTGAAATATTTTTAATATAAGGCCTTCAGCTGGCTAAAATCAAAATTTGAAGATTCATTTGTTTAAAACAATTTTTTCAAAAAATTTGCTCTATTTGAAACTCTTGTGATACAGACCCTAAGCCCTGAGTTGTTCAATGTCTTGTGTGTGGCCTTCAGCCGAGTATTTACGTGAAATATCTTTTTTAAGTAAGGCCTTCAGCCGCGTGTATTCTTTAAAGCAATTTTTTATAACTTGTGTTCAGGCCTTCAGCCGTTCTTGTTTTTGGTGTGGTTTTGGGCCTTCAGCCCAGGAGGTATCTCAACTTTTCTTAACTACGTCTTCAGCCATAATGTTTTATTTTGATCCTTTTAAGGCAATGTGTAATTAAGTGGTTCTTAGGAAAATAAAAGTTTGTGCGTTTTGTGCAACTGACAGTAACTGATTACGGCCCCCTCCACAACCATAACCAGATTTCAGTTATTTTATTAAAATCACCGGTTTCAGCCTAATCTTAGGGCACGTTCAGACAGCACCATCAGCTGAAGCTGACGACGCGTAGAACAGTCAGTTGACCTCAGTCAAGCCTTCATCAACTTCAGCTGATGATCCTGTCTGAAGATAGCCTAAGACTAGACCGAAGCTGGTGACTTTAATAAAATAACCGTCACGATCTAGACTGTTTTTTCCAGTGATTTTATACAGTTTACAAGTTCGCTGTTTCCCAAAAATGTTACTAAACATATTAAGGACCAGCTACAACAATTGTGGTTCAAAATGGTTCAAATGGCTCTGAGCACTATGAGACTTAACTTCTATTGTCATCAGTCCCCTAGAACCTAGAACTACTTAAACCTAACTAACCTAAGGACATCACACACATCCATGCCCGAGGCAGGATTCGAACCTGCGACCGTAGCGGTTACGCGGTTCCAGACTGTAGCGCCTAGAACCGCTCGGCCATCCCGGCTGGCAACAATTGTGGGTCAGCTTCCCTCAGCAGAAGATACAATGGCTTAAAAACCCTTTCCAACCGAATAAGTGCACTCGTCCAGGCTAAACGGAGTGCGACTTCATACTGGTAAGAGGGCTCATAGTGCCAAGTTCTTTGTAAATTTGACTTGATTTTGTAATCACTGGAAAAACACCACTTACTCTATCAACCCATGTGTGATATCACGTATCGATACCATCTCACCAGCGTCCCATAGTTGGTAATTGACTAGCAAGTTTCCTTTAGATGCCGAAAGTGGTGGTGCGGAATCTTGTGGACCCAACAGAGCATGCCGGCAGAGTCACGTCTACAGCGGCTCTGGACTATGAGCACTCTCCACTGTCGCAATATAGCACGGCCGGCGGCAGCCGATAGCCCATTCAAGCTTGGAGCCTCATCGTTACGGGACGCTGCGCTGATGCCGCCTAGCCTCACCCATGTTGACACTGACAGCTGGACTCTGTTTCTTGCTGCAATATTTGTAATGAGTCTTCGTTAATTTGGAGAAATACAAGTAAAGCTTTATTGACTGGCGACTCCATAGAGTGCTGTGTGCAGAACGACCATTGATAAACAAAATTAGAAGGAAGGTCAGCATTGGGTGTAATTTTGATGATTTATTAACAGCAAAATCTATTTTCGATCACATAATGATCATCTTCAGTGTTGGAAGTTAAACATTTCACATAGCGATAGTGAATAAGAAACAAAAGACCACAAATACACCTGAGTGTAACCCAACTGCTGGTTAGAACATACCTTTAGCGTACAAATTAAAGCTCGTAGGCACTGGTTGGTGTCTAGTTATTAGCAGTCACAGAAGCTATGAAACGAACACAATAACTGAAGCCGCTGTTAACATCCACCTCTACAGCAGACCTCGGTGTGACAGGGGCTTGGAACGCCCTCTATGTGCAATGTGTCATGTGAAGCCTTAACATTACTTTATTTGGCAAGAGATTACCACAAAATGCCAAATTTGCACTTGTAAATCACTAATCGAATATTTCAAATTTAAAATTGTACATTAAAAACGCTCACCAAAAAGGAAGAGGGAAATGCACATCTTGCCAACATACACTGGCGTGTTATTTTCAAAACAACTTTAAAAAAACATGCAAGAATAAAAATCAACAGGTAAATTATAAGGTGTCGGATTACAGGACTATTAAAAAAGAAAAATATACAAATAACATGACATCAAATATAACAGAATCTGTTATAGCACACTAACCGCCATCTGGCGTGGGAAGTCGGAGGTGCAACTTTCTTAATGTACGTAAAATATTACGTTGAAACCAAGAAGTCAAATACAGAAATAGTGGTGATTTTACAATATATGCCATGATTTAACAGGTCAAAATGTTATGAAATACAATATTCTTTATAAAAAAAATTATTTTAGGGTGCAGACTAACAATTTTTTTATCGTATTTAACGACATGATGATACACACATCTCATTCGTCCCGTTTGGACATGTTGACACATTATAACTGTTTCTGAGGCTTAATTACAAAAAAATTATCGTAATTATGAAAAACAGAATAATATAAGAGCACATTGTGGATGCAGAGATCGTTTAGCGCATTCATCAGTAAGAACTACTGTTACAGATTGCAAAGAATTAGTGATATGTTGGCTAGAGACACAAGTGTACGAAATACGCTAGCCTAGTAATAACCTGCACTACCACACCTATTATTTATAGAAAAAATTTCCTCATATGATACAAATGGAACTTTGGTGTAAGAAAACAGTGTTCTCTTCAAAGTATAAAAGCTTTGTCCCAAAAAATACATCGCACTCTGGTTATACACTTTTGCACAAGCACTGGGCCAGAACCCATCATACATACGTTTACAGCTGATACAACAGAAATGAAACCTGTCAAGCAAACAGTTTTGAATACTCACATGAAGGAGATAATTTTATTACATGTCTTATACCAGCAGTGGGATACCTTATAACATAAAATCTGATTTTGAAAATAGCCATATATTGAAAGTAGGCCATAAAAATTAATCTAAAATGCAAGGTGTGGATAAGTTGTAATGTACATCCAGAAAAAATGTCATACCGTTAATAAATCATCAAAATTACGGCCAATGCTGACCTTCCTTCTAATTTTAGAGGTAAAGCTTCTGTTTAATGAGTTACCTTGCCCGCTAATTATTTCTCGTCCCGTCCGGCTTTCCTACGACGCCAGTTTAAGCAACACTCTGTAACCCATCTCTCCTTACCATTTGTCACTGACCCGCACACAATACCATAAAGTCTCTTTTCGTTTCCGCTTTCCCTTTTGTGTGTTTCCATTCTTTTGTCAGGTAATGCGTGTAGAATGCACGATCAGATGAAAGAGAGGGCTTGATGGCCCTAATTTTGTCAGATTTTTAGGAAAGATACATCAATTAATTTAGATAAAAATTTAAATTACAAGATAACAACGGAAACGCTCTCATAAAACTTGAGTGAATCAGCCTTACTTGTTAGTTGAATGTGTGATGTAATCTAGTTAAAGAGTTCTTCCGTTTTTCTGAACTGGGTGCGTCGGTCGGCGTGGCCGAGCGGTTCTAGGCGCTACAGTCTGGAGCCACGCGACCGCTACGGTCGCAGGTTCAGATCCTGCCTCGGGCATGGATGTGTGTGATATCCTTAGGTTAGTTAGGTTTAAGTAGTTCTAAGTTCTAGGGGACTGATGACCTCAGAAGTTAAGTCCCATAGTGCTCAGAGCCATTTGAACCATTTTAACTGGGTGCTGTGGAACTTGACATGTTAGAGCAGGTTGTTTATCTTCTGAAGTAACATTTGCAATTCAGATTTCTATGTTCACTCTATTGCATGGGAACTATCCGCGAGTTTCTGAATGACTAATTACGCATTTGATTTATAGGACGTGCTGGACCCATTCTCTGGCAGCTAATTTCTCCGCACATTATTCCACAGATATTTCTTGTATGTGTGTATCTGTGTGTGTATGCGCGTGCGGCTTTTACCTGAGATGTACGACTGAAGTGCCTGATGTTCTCACACTGAGACTAGACACTGAATATCCTCAGTAATCTTTGGTACGTAGGTAAATCCGTGGTACATTCGGTGCCGTATTTAAGGGAAGTTACGTTCAAATGGCAAACCAGTGAGCCAGATTTAGCTTTTCGTGGTGATTTTCGTGGTTTAGGCAATTCATTGCAGGCAAACAGCATGGTTGTTCCTTAAAGACGGTCACAGTGATTTTCCCCCTCATCCTTGTCCCGTAAGAGTCTATGTTACTACTTGAATGATCTCAGTCTGAAAGGAACGTTAAATCTTCCTTCCTTCCTTCCGGAATAGATCTCACCGTTCAGTTCGAAAAAAAATCCATCGCCAAAACGGCTTCACTACGGAAGACAGAGAAAGCAATGTATAACATGTATCTTAGGAAGTATTAGAAAGTTCGAGTTACTTCTGGTGTTGGTCAGAGATTACGTAACGATGCAGAGGAATCGATGGCGCGGAGTATGAATTCTTGCCAATACTGAGATGACTCGCTGGTCTCTTAAACAATAACAGAAGTTTAATTACGGCCACTGTAATACTCCATCCATTCTTAATTTCTGTAAGTGTACAGTCCTCTCAACACAAAACTGTCTGTATGCTCTGCAGTAATAAAAAAATCCATCTAAGTGCTACTAGGAATCGCACACCGAAGGTTCTGTACAAATTTAATTATGTATGCAGGGCAGGCAGTTCACCCACCCGGGAAATCGAGAATCTCGATGACTTTTGCCTGTTTCCGATATCGATAATAGCAAAAAATTCGTTCTGGGAATACTAAGACTTTCAAGAACGACAAAAAACATCCTTTTTCGTGTTATATAACAACAGATTAACAATATTCGGGTTTGTTCCCTTTCCTTCTACTGTTAAACCTTGCTCCTTGCCAAATTTCGTTATTCTAGATCAACGAGAATTAGCATATAGGTTTCGATGAGTCAGTTTGAGAGTTTCAAAATATGTAACATAAATGGCCCTACTTGTGATTGCATTGACTTAGAAGCTTCAATTTTCTATAACGTCAGGAGATCATAGGCCTTAGTATGGATCTTTAACGTACGTATAGCCGTCCCTGAGAAAAAAAAGAGGTTTAACTGATGAATGGAAACACAATAAGATAACAAATGACGAAAGACAGAGCGAGGTGGCACAGTGGTTAGTACGCTGGACTCGCATTCGGGAGGACGACGGTTCAATCCCGCGTCCGGCCATCCTGATTTGGGTTTTCCGTGATTTCCCTAAATCGCTCCAGGCAAATGCCGGGACGGTTCCTTTGAAAGGGCACGGCCGACTTCCTTCCCCATCCTTACCTAATCCAATGAGACCGATGACCTCGCTGTTTGGTCTCTTCCCCCAAATAACCCAACCCAACCAAATGACAAAAGTGTTTTTTGTGTCATATAATTACAGATTAACAATTTTCGGATTTTTTCCTTTACTTGTACTGCTTCTTGTCAAATTTCACCATTCTAGGCCAACGGGAAGTACCCAATAATTTTTGATGAGTTATTTTGCGAGTGTGAGAATATGTGATTTAAGTGCCGTTTCTTTTGATTGCATTGACTTGGAAGCTTCCATTTATTTCACCGCAGAGGGATCACAGACCGTACTATGTGACATAAATTTCAGTTAGATAGGTCTACCGTTCCCGAAAAAAAGGGAAAACAAATGACAAAAATTTTTTCGTTTGTTATAATTATAAATTAACAATTTTCGTATTTTTTCCTGTAGTTGTACTGTGAATCATTACTTCTGGCCAAATTACACGATTCTATACCAATGGGAAGTATCCTATAGGTTTTGGTGAGTAAGTTGGCAAATATCACAATATGTGACATATAAGACCGTATATTTTGATTGAACTGACGTAGAGGCTTCGACTTTTTACACCGCCAAGGGACCGTAGACCTTAACATACCACATAAATATCAACTCGATACTGTTCATAGGAAAACGGGCCTTTAACAGTGGTACAGATAGGCAGGCAGACAGACGGACAGCAATCAGATCCTTCAAGCGTTACGTTTTGACCGATTGACATACGGAATCCTAAAAAGGAGTAAGTGTTAACATAAGAAGTCATCTCCTCCAGTTCAGCAAACATGTTATCACAATAAATTCTGAAATAAAATCACATAATCGAATTAGACCTCATCTGGAACAGCAGTTACATGAGACGACAATTCAGTGCTCATATTAAATCTGGCAAACGAATAATCTGCTACGCGTTCTTATTGCATTTCTTCCATTTCACGAAATAAGTTACCCGAGAAGAAGCGTCGGCCAATAATAAGAGTTTAGAATAAATTCTGAAAGAATGTTACATAATTGAATTAGACCTTCTTTGGAACGGCAGTTACATGATATGAGAATTCAGTGCTCATATTAAATTTGGCAAACGATAAAGCTGCTATCATATCCATTATTTGAAAGATAATTTTTTATTGTAACCACATTCAAAAGAGTTAAATTCAGGATTAGCTTTGCGCCACCAGATAGGGCAGGAGAGAGTATATCCGCTCTTTCGTCATTATAAAACTGCGATATATATATATATATATATATATATATATATATATATATATATATATATATATATATATACGTTTGGAGCAGGTACTAAATTCACGAGACCTGAGCTTGCGTAAGGATCTGTGCCGACGCATATTGGCTGATGCTAACGACTGCCCAATTTTCGCAAAAATATTTTCATGTCCAACAACGTTTGTCTCCGTCCTAGGGTTAATTTATGTTTGATACTTTATTCAAACAGAACCTACTCACCTATTCTAAATCAACATCACAAAAATGTTGTTCCAGCAGCCTGGAGCCGCCTCATACACCGATCGTCAATCGATGTAAGCCAACTACTTGATGTTCGGAGGGGGAGTCTTAAAAGATAACGTCGACGTTCGAGTGATTCGCAATTTACGCAAGTCAAATCAAGGCTTTGTAGGTGATGAGCATGGTAGAGGAATATAGTTCTCATGTTTGGTCGATCAGCAGTTAAAGTAGTTTTTGTCTTCTGTTGTGTTTTGGTATAGTTTCTAAGCACTGTTTCCATGACAATTTATGGTCGAGGGGTAGTCCTAGGAATTTTAGTGTGTTAGTACCAGTAAATTGGATAGGACGGTTGTAGATGATGAGGTAGGAGGTATGGTGGCGAAAGCTGTCTTCGGTTCAACCTTCAACGAATGCCTGGGTCTTGCGAGTGTCGGTCTTGAGGAACCACTGGTTGTACCAAGATATAAACTGGTTGAGATGGAGTAGAAGGGATTGTTGATATTTCTTGAGAGTGGGACATAAGACAAGGGAGGCGGTTTTGTCGACGCGCTAGAGGAAATGGACAAGGTATTTCAATCCATCCTCTCCCAACATATCCATAAATACCTACACCTCCCTGTCGAAAGGGATGACTACACTTGTAGCTTCTTCTCCGCCAACTAAGTTCTGTATCTTACCCACCAACACAATAATGGTAATCCTGTCATGTTTTGTCGCTTAGCCTTGATATCTGTGAGTGCGTACACATACACACACACACACACACACACACACACACACACACACACTATCTCACAAACCCCCTTTCCGTCCCACACATACATGCCGCTTTCACTCTTTTGCACTCTTTTGCTTCCCGGTACCAATCCCAAATGCCCATACGTTTTAACACTATCGTTAAATTAAGCCATCAACGTGCTAAGGTCTGGCCCTAGTACATAATCAGTCTGTGTTAAGCAAAAGTAAACATGTTACACTTCATTTCAGTATGAAGAAATGTAGAAGAAAAGTCATCTTGAACACTAGTTTCATAAACTTTGTAAACATCGTGCGTTAATTTTGTAATAATGAAAACTTGTTACTCCTGTAAAAATGAATGTAATTTAAATCGCTATGTGTGTACATCAATTTGTGATTTTCGAAAATATGAGCATTGAGCAAAGAAAACCTTTGAACACTAACTCCAGTCACATTCTTTGGTTTGATTACATCCTTTAAACAAAGTGGGAATTGTAGCCATGCCAAAAGTTTGTGTAGTGCTGTGTAATCATCATAAATGGAAAACATACACTGTGTTCTCCACAGAGATTTAAGCACCAGGATCAAATCCATGGGTGCAAATAACTATAAGTAATGCCTTCAATTCGACCACATGGTCTAACTAACCCGTGATACCACGCCACGTTCCGTGCTTACTTTATTCGTTTTTTCTGTACTGGGACAGCTACGCAAAGGTACCAACAATGCTGCAAACAATCGCTCAAAACTATTCACCATCTGTTGAGTCACTAGTCATAAACAAGTCACTGTAAAATAAAAACTGAGCCATCACAACAGGTGACTGGTTGCTGCTGTTGCTGGACACCTTTATTCATCACAGTCAGAGTTCCACATCCATTATGGATGAAAGTTTCCTTTTTCTTCTTCCTCTTCTGCCGTTTCACCTGACTGTGGGGAGCGTTAAACAAATCCATTTTTAATGTTCCGTTCCTTTCTATCAGCCCAGTTTCAGTCTTATCTCGGTTTCCTTTCTTCTTCAGAGATTTAGATTGTTCGTTTGGTTTTCATTTTGACTTGTAACGTCTTTCTCGTATTTTTTTATTTTATCTGTAAGCACTTTTTCTGTGATCTGGCGTTCTCTTGCGTCTTTCTCTAATTCCTTAAAGCAATTTTGTTGGCTTTTTTGTTGCAGAAGCAATCAAAAAGTTTTTGTTAATCCATTTGGGTTCATTCTGAGGATATGTCCATAAGAATCAGTTCTTCTTTTCCTCATTGTGTATGAGAGTTTTTCGGTAGTTTGGTAAAGGGTTTCATCTCCGATGTAGTTTTTGTTGTTGAAGCTGGAGCCAAGGATTTTTCTTAAAAGCTTCCTGTCTTTGGTCTTCAGCCTTTCAGCTGAGCCATGGTTAGTGATGTAGAGTGTTTGGGCTGCATACAGGGCTCGCGGTGTGAGTACTGCGCTGTAATGTCTTATGTTTGCATTCCATGAGGAGGACTTTTTGTTACACAAGTTTTTGGTGAACTGGAAGGCCAATTAAACTTTACTTCCCCTAGATTCCATTGCCTTTTTCTCGACAACATTCCAGCTAAAATATTATTCGCCCACTTAAAATATTTCATTGGTTTGTTTTTATATTTTTCATTATCTTGGTCTTTTCGAAGAAGATTTTGAGACCTATTTTTTCTGCTTATTTCTGTTCTTTGGCTGCTTCCCAGATGTAGGCTAATAATACCACAGCACGTGCAAAGGCTAGACAATTAACTTTTTATGCCTCTGTTTTTTTGTTTCTTGTCGGATACCACTATGGATCATTGCGTTACACTCTCTGTCTACATTTCCTAGGGCGCAGCAGTGGGGAGAGCCTATCTCACTGGCGTACCCCAGTTTTTATCTCGAAAGGGTCGGAGAGTTCACTTATGGATTTGACTCCGGAATATTTGTCGGTAAGAGTTTTTATTATTATGTTTGAGATTTTGTTGTCTAGGTTTAATTACTTTAGTGTAGACGTGAAAGATTCCCCATCCTGAAAATCGGTGGAAGTGGTAACATAAAATTTTTATTCCAGTGTCTTTTTTAAAATTTTTAAACCATTTTAATCACACTCATCTCATTATATTTAAGTAATAAGATAGCTAAACGCCTGGAAACCGTGTGACCAAACACATCATCATCATCACCATCATCATTTTGAGTATTAGCCATCCGTTTCAGGCTCATGTGCGTATCGGAGCTACTATAGTCCTCCTCCCCCTCTCCTCCTCCTCTTCCTCGCGCTCTTACACTGCTCCCACCCCCTAACCCTCAATTCAAAATTGTCCCTACGACCGTTTCGTGAAATATTTATTGGTTCTTCTCAAACATACGGTATGTAAAGGCTCGGCAGTTTCCTACACCTGGTTCGAATCCTGCCTCGGGCATGGACGTGTGTGATGTCCTTAGGTTAGTTAGGTTTAAGTAGTTCTAAGTTCTAGGGGACTGATGACCATAGATGTTAAGTCCCACAGTGCTCAGAGCCATTTGAACCATTTTTTCCTACACCTGGGCAAGACACAACTACGGTCTCCATGTGTTGCGTTCCATGAGTAATGCTACACATTTTTTTGGAAGCAGGTTGGCTTTATTCCGGATTCCAATACACAGTATAATTCTCCATTCTTTTAGCTACGAAACCCCACTTTTCAACATAATCTCTCTTCAATGCGACGGCTTTACCCCACCTTACTGGGAGTATCTATGTACCCACATGGTACCACTCTAGTGGTCAACGTAAAAGCCAACGTCTTGCTTCATCAATAACCTCCCCAACATTCAGGTGCTGCTTGCTGCAGATTACATCCTTCACAGGGCCAAATAGATGGAAGTCGGCGAGAAAGCCAGCGGGCACACTTATTGGAGTACCCCAACTAGTGGACGACGGTGCCAACATTACCAGAGGAGGCGTTCAGTTGAGCAGCGAGTTGTTTGATTGTGATCTGTCGATCGCCTAGAATGAGAGTGTCCGCACGTTCCAACACTGCACAGGAGTCACAGCTGTATGTGGCCGGCCGGCAAGCGGAGGATCGGACAGGTTTGCGAGACCTTACGATGATGACAGATGCCTCGATCAACATCTCGCCATACTTTTGTTCACTGCCAAGTCTCAGTAGACATTTTGGGAGCGCCTATGAATATTTGCGATGCTGTAGTTTTCCACCATAAGAAACCCAATAACAGCTCTATGCTTGGAACGCACCTCTAATACAGACGTACATTACTGGCCTTTAAAATTGCTACACCAAGAAGAAATGCAGATGATAAACGGGTATTCATTGCACAAATATATTATAATAGAACTGACATGTGATCACATTTTCACGCAATTTGGGTGCATAGATCCCGAGAAATCAGTACCCAGAACAACCACCTCTGACCGTAAATACGGCTTTGGTACGCCTGGGCACTGAGTCAAACAGAGCTTGGATGGCGTGCACATGTACAGCTGCCCATGCAGCTTCAACACGATACCACACTTCATCAAGACTAGTGACTGGCGTATTGTGACAAGCCAGTTGCTCGGCCACCATTGACCAGACGTTTTCAATTGGTGAGAGATCTGGAGAATGTGCTGGTCAGGGCAGCAGTCGAACATTTTCTGTATCCAGAAAGGCCCGTACAGGACCTGCAACATGCGGTCGTGCATTATCCTGCTGAAATGTAGGGTTTCGCAGGGATCGAATGAAGGGTAGAGCCACGGGTCGTAACACATGTGAAATGTAACGTCCACTGTTCACAGTGCCCTCAATGCGAACAAGAGATGACCGAGACGTGTAATCAATGGCACCCCTTACCATCACGCCGGGTGATACGCCAGTATGGCGATGACGAATACACGTTTCCAATATGCGTTCATTGCGATGTCGCCAAACACGGATGCGACCATCATGATGCTGTATACAGAACCTGGATTCATCCGAAAAAATGACGTTTTGCCATTCGTGTACCCAAGTTCGTCGCTGAGTACACCGTCGAAGGCGCTCCTGTCTGTGATGCAGCGTCAAGGGTAACCGCAGCCATGGTCTCAGAGCTGACAGTCCATGCTGCTGCAAACGTCGTCGAACTGTTCGTGCAGATGGTTGTTGTCTTGCAAACGTCCCCATCTGTTGACTCATGGATCGAGGCGTGCCTGCACGATCCGTTACAGCCATGTGGATAAGATGCCTGTCATCTCGACTGCTAGTGATACGAGGCCGTTGGGATCCAGCACGGTGTTCCGTATTATACTCTTGAACGATTCCATATTCTGTTAACAGTCATTGGATCTCGACCAACGCGAGCAGCAATGTTGCGATACGATAAACCGCAATCGCCATAGGCTACAATCCGACCTTTATCAAAGTCGGAAACGTGTTGGTAGGGATTTCTCCTTCTTACACGAGGCATCGCAACAACGTTTCACCGGGCAACGCCGGTCAACTGCTGTTTGTGTATGAGAAATCGGTTGGAAACTTTCCTCATGTCAGCACGTTATAGGTGTCGCCACCGGCGCCAACCTTGTGTGAATGCTCTGAAAAGTTAATCATTTGCATACCACAGCATCTTCTTCCTGTCGGTAAAACTTCGCGTCTGTAGCACGTCATCTTCGTGGTGTAGCAATTTTAATGGCCAGTAGTGTAGCATTTAGGGCTACGTATAGATTCACAGAAGGCAATGGCAAACCACCTCCGCTAGGACCTTGCCTGGTCGGCGGTGCAGGTCTCCCGCATCGTTCCCTACTCTCCTCGAAGTATGGGACCTCATCATCATCATCATCATCATCATCATCACCATAGCATCACCACATATCGGAACTTAATGAAACTATAGGGGCTGAAGCGGGAATGTGTGCCAAAATTTTTTTTTCAACCGAAACTGGTCGAGAATTAAAAGTGTTGCATTATTTATTGAAAGCCCTCCGTAAAACGAGCAGCAGCAAACGCTGCGTTTCAACTTGTAAACTTGTTTCGGCGCGCGACAGGTAGGAGCAAGTGGTAAACAGTGATTTAGCAACGCGGTGAGTCACAATGGCAGTGGCTGGGTGGCACAGATATTGTGCGCCGAGTGTCTCAACGGCCGCTGGTCGCAAAATGTGTCAGCGACGGCGCCGGCGGTGGTTAGGTTACGTAGCGAGCGATTCCCTGCCGTTGCGCATAGGCTGCAGCGGGGAGCCCTCGGCTCAGCGCTGACGTAACGCGACGCCAGGGGGGCCTTGCGCACTCGGCGCCCATTTTCGCAAGACTGGAGCCACATCATCGCTCGCCGGCCGCTGTCAGCGTGCCCACGCGTCTGCCTCCATATGACCCCCCCCCTCCACTCCTCATGCCCCCCCTCCCCCCCACTGCCTCTGCTCCTTTGTTCCGCACAGCGGTCTGGAAGGCGTGGTTACCGTCGGCCCTCTTTAGCAATCAATGGGCTCGCGCATATTTCATCTGGCGAGTGAATAACCTGTCATCGTAACTACCTGTCACAAGCGCCTTCTCCTCCAGGTCGTTAGCGATAATCTTGAATCTATAGCTGCTCTTCAAGTCTCGTGTTATGCCAAGAGCGTTAAATACAATCACGGTTGTTGTTTTAATTTCCTTTGGAATTGCTTATAGAGATATTCTGAATTTTCTCCGTCGTATGGACGTGTAGGACTTGCTTTCTAGCCTAACACACCTCACTGACAGGAAAAAATGGAGGTGAACAGCCTCCACAAGTTTTCAAAAACCACCACGTCCTCCAACTTAATAACACATTTGCAAACTCAGTTATGCCCATAGCTTTCATGAATCAAATCAATCAAGTTTTTCACATGTTGTTAAGAAAGTACGGTTTCCAAACTTCCCTGTCAGATTTTCTTCCCCAGAAAAGTGTACCTTGATGGTTTTTATCATAACAAAAAGCCTTCACTTTAGTGTGTTTGCATGAACGTAATATTAACATACTTGAGGTCTTCATATTAATTTTACTCTCGATGCATTTCTTTGCGTATTCGTCAGATTGCGGCTTCACTCTCCATACTTTTCTCGAAAAAGAACATATGCCTTCTGCAATTTGACCCAGCCCATCCTGATTCCCCTCTGCCAGCAGTTACCCTACAGCATCTACAATAATAGTATCTCGACCTGTTACATATATGATTGATTCCCATATTCATTTGTTGCAGATACACCGTCCACCAGGCCAATCGAGGATGCCTTCAGCAGTACTTTTTCAGAAATCTAAGCACCAGAATGTCGAGTACCACAGAGAAAAGAACGTTCACCACGAGAAGGCAGAGCGGAAAAGTCAAACTGGGAGTATTCATAGATACACTGATGTAGCCATGGTTTGACAGACGATCAGATTGTTTGACTAAAGCAAGTACGGCACGTCTGGCGTGGTTTCAGTAAAACGGTATTTGATGTGCGCGTGGTGGAGTGTGAGAACTGGGATTAGACTTGATCTGTATGTGTGTAATTGTTTCGTATGGAGCATTCTACATTTACTGATTCCTGCTCATGAGCTGCTCAGTTTTTGATTGACTCTGTTTGTTATATAGAAATGAATATAGTGTGTTTTCTCAAATTAAGCGAGAGAGCTTTCTCAGAGAACCACATAACTCTTTGGAAAACATTATTAACAGTCTCTTCTGTGGTATTCTCTCTAATGCGATTTGTAATAACACTAGTATCATCTGAAAAAAATACCATTTCTGCTTGTTGAATGTTAAGTGAGAGGTCATTAACGTATATAAGAAATAGTAGTGGATCCAGAATTGAACCCTGTGGGACTCCCACTGTGATTTCTCCTGACACTAAACTTTTTTCTCCTTCCACCATTGTTTGAACTAATCAGCACAATTTTTTTCATTCTTTGTGTTAAGAATGATTCAAACCAGCTCTGTGTAAAGTCTTCAATTCCATTAAACTTCAGTTTTTCTAAGAGTGTAACACGAACTACTCCACCAAACCCATTGGAAAGATCTCAAAATATATCAAGTGATATTTTACTATTTGATGTTTGTAATATTTGATGAGTGAATGTGTAAATAACAGTCTCAGTTGAGCAATGCTTCTGGAACCCTAACAGTGATGTGCTAAGTAAATTGTTTCCACTTAAATGTGAGACTGCTTTTGTATATAATACATTTTTTTAATATTTTGGAGAAAGATGTCAGTAATTAAACTGGACAATAATTGTTTAAGTCTTTCTTATCACCTTTCTAATGAAAAGGTTTAATAATTGCATATTGTAATCTGTTTGGAATAATTCCCTGTGATAATGCTGCATTACGTACATCACTAATGACATTATTTGTTAAAATAGAACTACATCTCAAAATTCTGTTTGAAATTCCATCAACACTAAACGACGTTCTTTTTTTTAATTTTTTGGTATGACATTTTAATATATTCTCTTGCTTCTTCAACTCAGCCGTTTACTCCTATTTTTGTTACTACATTTAGCGATTGATTGCTAAAAATACTCGCAACTTGTGAGCTATTAGTCATAGCACTGTCATTTAGTTTAATTGTCTTGGTGTCTTATACACCGACTGGCTGTCCTGTCCCCCATTTAACAATATCCTATATAGCATAAATCTTCTTATCTGCATTATTAATTTCTGTCATGACACAGACACCTCTCGACATTTTAATAGTTTTTCTTATACTATTACAGTACTTTTTGTGGTATGCAAGTAATGTCAGATCTTGACTTACCCTGGCCTTCATACAAATGTTCTCCTCCTCTTATATGGGATTTCATTTTCTTAGTTATCCATGATGTATTTGTTTTTGATGGTTTTTCTGGTTGATCTTTTAGAAAAGCCATTTTCACGTGCTGACACACATATGCTCTCATATTTCATACAGATATAACCACAACTTATTTGATTCTTTCATGTCACTCAAATCAGTACACCCTGTGTGCATTTGTCTCGATAGTAAACCTTCAAAAATAATATTCATATAGTAGTGTTTTATTACATTGTCTATGAACCAAGTACTTACCTCTTCGATTTATTATAACCCTTATGACCTCTAACACTTACTTTCCATATGATGAACGTGCTGTCAGCTGCTATTCTCTTTTTGTATTACATACCTTCATGTCATAGTCATTCATTTTACTTACCAGCTTACTTTAATTATTGACAGAATAACTCGTCGCCTACTATCCCTCTCTTTCTGTCAACATTGTAAGTAGGGGATTTACTTATCCTCTGCTGAATAACCTCTAAATCCTCCTTATAGTGTCTAAATATTCTATGCTCACTGAATAATATTTGCATTAAATATCTGTTATAATGTAGCACAAGGCCTTAATTCTTTACTATGCCCTACTTCTTAATAATGCGAGATGTTTGCTCATGCTGGTTAAATCTTTGACTGAATGACTTTTCTTGTACCTCCGTTCTGAAACCTTTTCCCTCAATTTGTTAACCTCACGCTGGTCAATTTTAGATGACAAAGGTGTCATTTTTTCTTACTTGTGTAGCATGTCTGTATATCTATCTCTGCTTGTCTGTATACCTGTCATTGTTTCCTGTAGAGTGTTAGTATTTTATTCACATGTCAAGACACGTGCTTACTATCCGTTATTTATCTCATCCACTCTATCAACTGTTCTTTGCTTCTCCTCTACTTACTTTAATTCGGCGTCTGTTGCTCATATGTTGACGATCTTGACGTGTTTTTTTGTTTTTTTTTACTTTAATTTTGTGGGTCTGATTCGGTATTTGCAGTGCTTTCTAGTGTGTTGGTTTTTCATAATTTCATGTAGATATAAATAGTCCGAGAAATATCAGATTTATGCTTTAAAGATTAATAGAATAGTAGCAGACTGCTTGGTCACACATAAAACGAAAGGTAAGAAATATGAACCAATAACTCGGGTACCTTGTGATAGTCATCCACATGCGTTACATAGTTATAAGACTTTCGAGGTTTTACTGTCGAGTACTCTAGTATCTTGTTAAATCTATAATGGTGTATTCATATGTTCAGCCTCTCTCTGATGTTTTATGTCTGACTGAACCACATCCGATTTCACAAAATATGTATAGTATTCATCATGTGTTTTAAGTAATACCCTGTCCTTCTCCCAGCAATGATATCACCTTCTTCGTTTTCTAGATGAAACTTAATTTCATGGATTACGTAGAAGGTTGACCCTATGATTATCTCATGTCTTGACTTACCTTATCTTCCTTGTTTCTCCTTTTTCTATTTTCTGACCTTTCATTATATTTCCTTTCATGTTCAGCAGTTTGAAATGAATTAATTTTTAATGATTTATTGCCCCAGGGACTTACAGAATTCTGAGAAGTCTGTCTCTTGCACCACATTTTTGTGCGAAACGTTACTCCTATCATGTTCCGAGTTATCACTCACGCTTTTAAGCTTTGTAAGTTCCATCAAATTATTTACCATATCTATGTTGATTTGACCACATTTTCATGGTCGTACCAACAATTCTTATGTTATAAATTCTCTTCCTCTTTCTTTAATATGGCAAATTCTCTTTCTTAGGCCATTGTCATCTAATTTTTCGCGGAAGACTTTATCTGTTTTGGTACCTTATTCATTGCCGTTCATGACTGGACCCTATCCGAATGTCCTGTAAGTCCCCTGAGATGAGGTCTTTTGTTCATAATTCCCGAGATATAATCAATTTAACTTATAGATTACCATGGTAGTTTCCTCTTCCTCTGTTAAATCCATCCCTTCCTTATGTTCTGTCACTCACAGTCCAATGTTACTAAAATATTCACTACTGACTAAGCTAGTGAACTGTTGTACTCTACGCTACAGGTACTTCGTGTTGCGTCGTCGTAACCACGTGCCACACCGTGCTGCAAAGTGGTTAAGAGCCACGCTATACTGCTGGTCGCTTTAGAAACACAAGATCAAAGAATGTTTTTCCTGCCAATATTCACAGAAAAAAACTTGACTTTAATATACGCGTATGTACAACCTTCACAAGGTTCGCATGATGCTACAGAGTACACCATTCTGTCTGTCTGAGTGACTTGGAAATGGGTTCAGGTAACCCGAAACTAATCATCAATTAACTAAAAGAACTGAATATTGCAATTTTTGCTGTTTTCTATATCAAAAATCACTGATATGTCGCATAACCTAACAAGAAAATTTCTCTGTGTCACTTCTATTAAACTGTTACGCTCTTTCTGGTTTTCTTCACGTATGTCGCAATACATCCTCGACTGAACACTGCCCGCCGGATTACCTTCTTAAATCCCAAGTACTTCATGTCTAGTGTTCATCACAACAAAGACGCAGTCGCTAAAATCTCTCAGCACTCCTCAAAACTATCACCCCAGCGATGCCGATACAACACTCCCCTTGTGTTAAGAAGTAGTAGGTGGATATGGAGTGGTGGTTAGGAGTGAAAGAGGATGCAGTCAGGTAGAATTTTGCACAGAGCATAACTTAATCACAACTAATACTCCGATTAATAATCATGAAAGAAGCTTGTATACATGGAAGAGGTCTGGAGACACTATAAGGTTTCAGATGCGTTATATAATGGTAAGACAGAGATTTAGGAACCAGGTTTTAAATTGTAAGACATTTCCAGCGGCAGATGTGGACTCTGATCACAATTTATTGGTTATGAACTGTAGATTAAAACTGAAGAAACTGCAAAAAGGTAGGAATTTAAGGAGATGGGACCTGGATAAATATAAAGAACCAGAGGTTGTAGAGAGTTTCAGAGAGAGCATTAGGGAACGATTGACAAGAACGGGGGAAAGAAATACAGTAGAAAAAGAATGGGGAGCTTTGAGAGATGAAATAGTGAAGGCAGCAGAGGACGAAGTCGGTAAAAAAAAGGGGGATGGTAGAAATCCTTGGGTAACAGAAGAGATACTGAGCTTCATTGATGAAAGGAGAAAATATAAAAATATAGTAAACGAAGCAGGCGAAAAGGAATACAGGAAGTGCAAAATGGCTAAGCAAGGATGACTAGAGGATAAATGTAAGGATGTAGAGGCATTTATCACTAGGGATAAGATAGATACTGCCTACAGGAAAATTAAAGACACCTTTGGAGACAAGAGAACCACTTGTATGAATATCAAGAGCTCAGATGGAAAACCAGTTCTAAGCAAAGAAGGGAAAGCAGAATGGTGGAAGGAGTACATAGAGGAACTATACAAGGACGTAGAAATTGCGGTAAGAGGACATAGGTGAAGATGAAACTGGAGATATGATACTGCTTGAAGAGTTTGATAGAGAACTGAAAGACCTAAGTCGAAACAAGGCCCCAGGAATAGACAACATTCCATTGGAACTACTGATAGTCTTGGGAGTGCCAGGTCTAACAAAACACTACCATCTGGTGAGTAAAATATTTGAGACAGGCGAAATACCCTCAGACGTCAAGAAAAATATACTAATTCCAATCCCAAAGAAAGCAGGTGTTGACAGGAGTGAAACTTATCGAACTGTTAGTTTAATAGGTCACGGTTGCAAAATACTAACACGAATTCTTAACAGACGAATGACCTTGGGGAATATCAGTTTGGATTCCGTAAAAATGTTGGAACACGCGAGGCAATACTCACCCTACGACTTATCTTAGAAGATAGATTAAAGAAAGGCAAACCTACGTTTCTAGCATTACGATTTAGAGAAAGCTTTTGACTGTGTTGACTGGAATACTCTCTTCAAAATTCTGAAGGTGGCAGGAGTAAAATACAGGGAGTTAAAGGATATTTACAATTTGTACAGAAACAAGATGGCAGTTATAAGAGTCGAAGGGCATGAAAGGGAAGCAGTGGTTGGGAAGGGAGTGAGGCAGAGTTGCAACTTATCCTCGATGTTATTCAATCTGTATATTGAGCAAGCAGTAATGGAAACAAAAGAAAAATTTGGATTAGGAATTAATGTTCGGGGAAAAGAAATAAAAACTGTGAAGTTTGCCAATGACATTGTGATTCTGTCAGAGACAGCAAAGGACTTGGAAGAGCGGTTCAACGGAATGGACAGTGTCTTGAAAGGAGGATATAAGATGAACAGCAACAAAAGCAAAACGAGGATAGTGGAATGTAGTCGAATTAAATCAGGCGATTTTGAGGGAATTAGATTAGGAAATGAGACACTTAAGGTAGTAGGTGAGGTTTGCTATTTGTGGAGTATAATAACTGATGATGATCGAAGTAGAGAGGATATAAAATGTAGACTGGCAATGGCAAGGAAAGTTTTCCTGCAGAAGAGTGTTAACACTGAGTATGGATTTAAGTGTCAGGAAGTCTTTTCTGAAAAGGGTTGGGATTTTCTCTGTTGTCCTCATCATTTCATCATCATCATTCGTGATAGTGGCTAGATTGGACTGTGTAAAAATTGGACTGTGTAGAAATTGGGACTTTGCACGGGCGCTGATGACCGCGCAGTTGAGCGCCCCACAAACCAAACATCATCATCATCATCATTATCTTTTCTGAAAGTATTTGTATGGAGTGTAGCCATGTATATAAGTGAAACATGGTCGATAAATATTTTATACAAGTAGAAAATAGATGCTTTCGAAATGTGATGCTACAGTAGAATGCTGAAGATTAGAAGGGTAGATCACGCATCTAATGAGGAGGTACTGAGTAGACTTGGGAAGAAAAGGAATTTGTTGCACACCTTGATTAGAAGAAGGGATCGGTTGATAGGACACGTTTCTGAGGCATCAAAGCATCACCAATTTAGTATGGGAGGGAAGCGTGGAGCGCAAAAATCGTAGGAGACCAAGGGATGAATATACTGAGTAGATTCAGAAGGATGTAAGTTGCAGTAGTTACTCGGAGATGAAGCAGCTTGCACGGGATAGAATAGCATGGAGAGCTGCATCAAACCAGTCTCTGGACTGAAGATCACAACAACAACGACAACCTATCTTCATTATGCAAATTATTATCAGAACATTATATCCTACGCAATTACGCAGCAAATGAATACTGCATGAATACCTCTTATTTTGCCATACCTGTATACTTGTTTAATGAACATTTTACTATTTTGCCAGTAACATGATTTAAAATTTTTATTGCAAATGATATTAAAAAACTGTGCTGAATTAAAAGTGGTCAATCCCATGTGTCAGCAGAGACCATAACTGAAAAGAAAACCGTAAGACGTGTCTGTCATCAAGACCTAAATAGCTGTTTATAAAATATTTAACAACAATTCGTTGTCATTTAACGTGAGTTCAACAGGGAAATAATACTAGTTTATTTATTCATGAACAAACCTTTATTTACATTTATTTTGAATAGTTTGAGTGTGACTGAATGTTTACGATATTTCCATATTTAAATAATGTTATAATGATTAGTTTGGCTCGGGGAGTGGTCAAGTTGAATCAAATCTTGTCTGTAGAGTTAAGAACGATAAATTTTTGGCGAGGAAGCCTTCAACAAAGCGGACTGTAGTGGAACACTAAGGGAATCAAGTGGAGACTGGGACGTTTTGAGCGCTGGAAGAAGGAAGACCTGCCTTTGGTGACGAATGTGATTCACTCGTGTAGGTGATTGATTCTGGACGGTTAACGGCCGCCACTGTACTGTAACTTTTAAAGAGACTCTTAACTCACGTGAGACCTGCACGTGCACCAGAGTAGGACTCATAACTTTTTCCTCTTTTATTACGGAACTGAGCGTAGAACGAGTTACTCTTTGTAACGCATATGACAATTTGTCAATCATAATGTTCAACTCGGAACTATTTTGAGCTGGAGAAAAGTTAGTGTATTGTGATTACGAAATGAACTTAGTTTTCGCATATCTTCGATGGTTATTTATTTTAGGGATTTTGCTATCATTCTCGTAACGTTCTCAACGTAACTTTGCTGCATTTGATAAGGATTTTTTCTGCCTGTATTTTAACTGAATACTGTAGGGCCACTTCTCTTTTATTTGAGGTGTCCATTCGTGAATAAACATTACTCAACGTACTTCTCTGTTGTCTACCTCAATTACAGACGTTACAATAGAGTCCTTGTTATTAAATTATTCATTTAACTTTTATTTTGTATTTTTGTATATTTTATTAAATCATAGTTCTAGTCACTGCAAACACTATTTGACTGCAGGATCACAGCTGCAGGTTATTATTTGCAACGAATTAGCTGCGAGACGTGAAAGTAGGCTATGACTACATCGAGCTATTCTTTTTAAAGAGAGCCGTGTATAGCCCAAATACTTAAAGGTAAACATGCATATGCTGTTTGGAAGAGCAACTGCACTCATCAGTAGCCTTTAGGTACCGTCTAAATTGGCGAGAGCCACGACCTATATCATTGCCCACTGTAGCCCCCACTAAGAGACTGACTTTTTTTCAGCCAGACGACTGTTTCGATGCGAACCACCATGAATTCCTCTCCTGTGCCAACTTCCTCATATCAAAGCAGCACTTGCATCCTATGTCCTTTATTTATTTGTTGGATGTATTCTAATACCTGTTTTCGTCTACAGTTTTTCACCCTCTTTAGCTCCCTCTAGTAACATGGAGGTCATTTCCTGGTGGTTTAACAGACGTCCTGTTATCGTGTCCCTTCTTCTTCTTCTCAGAGTTTTCCATATGTTCGTTTCTTTGCTGATTCTGTGAAGAACATCCTCATTCCTTACTTTATAAGTCCACCTAATTGACAAGATTCTTCTGTAGCACCACATATCACATGCTTCGGTGTTCTTCTTTTCTAGCTTTGCCATCACGATTCGCTGTGATGCAAACGTACATTCTAAAAAATTCTTCCTAAAACTACGGCGTATGTGTGATACTAGTAGACATTTTTGGCCAGAAAAGCAGTCTTTGTTTGCGCTAATCCGCTTTTTATGTCCTCCGCCATGGGTTCTTTTGATTCAAAAATGGTTCAAATGGCTCTGAGCACTATGGGACTTAACTTCTGTGGTCATCAGTCCCCTAGAACTTAGAACTACTTAAACCTAACTAACCTAAGGACATCACACACATCCATGCCCGAGGCAGGATTCGAACCTGCGACCGTAGCGGTCGCGCGGTTCCGCATTGAGCGCCTTAACCGCGAGGCCACCGCGACCGGCGTTCTTTTGATTCCAAAGTAACAGAATCATTTAACTTCCCCTACTTCATGATCGCCAGTTTTCATGGTAAGTTTCTCAGTATTCTCATTTCCTCTACATCTCATTACCTTCGTCTTTCTTCGGTTTGCTCTCAGTCCACATTCTGTACACGTCTGACTGTTCATTCAATTCAACAGATCCTGTGGTTCTACTTCACCCTTACCGACACTACCAGCAAAGAAATTCAAGTTCCTGCCGACGCAAAGGAGCCTCTGGATCGAGCGTTTCCGCCAATCACAGCAAAGGAAATTTTCGTGCAACTGTGAATATTTCAAGCAGACTTATGACGTCGTCATGGGTGTTCCTCTGTCTCCCATGGTGGCCAGTCTTTTTATGCATGATATTGAGGAGAGAACAACGGAGTCAGTGTCCCTTAAAAGAACTATATTTCTAAGGTATGTGGACGACATTTTCATAGTCTGGTCTCATGGAGAAGATAAATACTCCATTCACAAGAATGTCCAGTTCACTATTGATTAGAGAATGATGGTTGTCTCCCTTCCCTGGATGATTTAGGTAGACAGAGGAATGGTGGTTCACCTGACCCCACTCATAGTGATTCGTATTTACATTCGTAGAGTTGTCATCACCCTTCGCAAAATATTGGTGCTTAACACACTTGTATATAGAGGACAGACGCACTCCGGTGCACATAGTTTGTCTCAAGAGCTCACCCTTCCAAGGACAGTGTTCAGAAAAAGTGAGTATTCTACCCAACTGATTTCTAGGACACTATCAGTTAAAACCTACGACCACAAGGTAGAAAAGCGCAGAGCACACCGGTAAAAAATATAGCTTTTCTTCCCTTTGTTGCCAATAGTTCGTTTAAAATAATAAAATTCTGCGCAGTTTCCATGTGGAAGTGGTTTCTCACGCAGCATATAAGATTGTTGACCTGCCAAGCTCTATGAAGGACAACGTGTTATTGCGGAAGACTGGAACATACAAAATACCTGACCAGTCAGAACATCATGACAACCTAGTAATAGCCGGTATGTCCACCTTTGGCACAGATAACAGCAGCGACATGTCGTGGCGTAGAAGCAACGAGGCTTGGTAGTTCGTTGGAGGGAGCTGGCACCACATCTGCCACACGTGTTACCTAATTCCCGTAAATCCCAGGGAGAGGGGCGATGAACTCCTGACATGAAGTTTCATCTACATCTATGTGTACATCCATACTCCGCAAGCCACCTGACGGTGTGTGGCGGAGGGTACCTTGAGTATCTCTATCGGTTCTCCCATCTATTCTAGTCTCGTATTGTTCGTGGAAAGAAAGATTGTCGGTATGCGTCTGTGTGGGCTCTAATCTCTCTGATTTTATTATCCTCATGGTCTCTTCGCCAGATATACGTAGGAGGGAGCAATATACTGCTTGACTCCTCGGTGAAGGTATGTTCTCGAAACTTCAACAGAAGCCCGTACCGAGCTACTGAGCGTCTCCCTTGCAGAGTCTTCTACTGGAGTTTATCTGTCATCTCCGTAACGCTTTCGCGATTACTAAATGATCCTGTAACGAAGCGCGCAGCTCTCCGTTGGATCTTCTCTATCTCTTCTATCAACCCTATCTGGTACGGATCCCACACCGGTGAGCAGTATTCAAGCAGTGGGCGAACAAGTGTAATGTAACCTACTTCCTTTGTTTTCGGACTGCATTTCCTTAGGATTCTTCCAATGAAATCTCAGTGTGGCATCCGCTTTACCGACGATTAATTTTATATGGTCATTCCATTTTAAATCACTCCTAATGCCTACTCCCAGATAATTTATGGAATTAACTGCTTCCAGTTGCTGACCTGCTCTATTGTAGCTAAATGATAAAGGATCTTTCTTCCTGTGAATTCGCAGCACATTACACTTGTCTACATTGAGATTCAATTGCCATTCCCTGCACCATGCGTCAATTCGTTACAGATCCTCCTGCATTTCAGTACAATTTTCCGTTGTTACAACCTCTCGATGTACTACAGCATCATCCTACGTTATCCACAAAGTCATTTATATATATTGTGAATAACAACAGTCCTACGACACTCCCCTGTGGTCCACCTGAAATCGTTTCTCTCGATTGAGAATGACATGCTGCGTTCTGTTATCTAGGAACTCTTCAATCCAATCACACAATTGGTCTGATAGTCCACATGCTCTTACTTTGTTCGTTAAACGATGGTGGGGAACTGTATCAAACGCCTTGCGGAAGTCAAGAAACATGGACTCTACCTGGGAACCCGTGTCTATGGCCCTCTGAGTCTCGTGGACGAATAGCGCGAGCTGGGTTTCACACGATCGTCTTTTTCGGAACCCATGCTGATTCCTACAGAGTAGATTTCTAGTCTCCAGAAAAGTCATTATACTAGAACATAATACGTGTTCCAAAATTCTACAACTGATCGACGTTAGAGATACAGGTCTATAGTTCTGCACGTCTGTTCGACGGCCCTTCTTGAAAACGGGGATGATCTGTGCCCTTTTCCAATCTTTTGGAACGCTACGCTCTTCTAGAGACCTACGGTACACCGCTGCAAGAAGGGAGGCAAGTTCCTTCGCGTACTCTGTGTAAAATCGAAAAGGTCCAGCAGCCTTTCCTCTTTTGAGCGATTTTAATTGTTTTTCTATCCCTCTGTCATCTATTTCGATATCTACCATTTTGTCATCTGTGAGACAATCTAGAGAAGGAACCACAGTGCAGTCTTCCTCTGTGAAACAGCTTTGGAAAAAGACATTTAGCATTTCGGCCTTTAGTGTGTCATCCTCCGTTTCAGTACCATTTTGGTCACAGAGTGTCTCGACATTTTGTTTTGATCCACCTACCGCTTTGACATAAGACCAAAATGTCTTAGTATATTCTGCCAAGTCAGTACATAGACACATCCTAGGTGTGTTCGCTCGGGTTCGGATCTGGCAGGTTGAGGAGCTAGCAAATCGATTGCAACTCGCCACTGTGTTCTTGGAACCACGCCACCACAATCCTGGCCTTGTGACGTGGCGCATTATCTTGTTGAAAAATGCCACTGTCGTCGGGAGACATGATCGTCATGAAGGGGTGTACGTGGTCTGCAACCAGTGTACAATGCTCCTTGGCCGTCATGGTGCCTTGCACGAGTTCCACTGGACCCATGGACCCATGGACGCCCGCTTGTCTCCGTCCCGCAGTACAGATGTCAAGTAGCTGTTCCCCCGGAAGAGGACGGATTTGCGCCCTCCTATCGGCTCGATGAAGAAGGTATCGGGATTCATCAGACCATGCAACACACTGTCTCTTCGCCAACGTCCAGTGCCAATGGTCACGCGCCCATTTCAGTCGTTGTTGCCGATGACGTGGTGTTAGTATTGGCACGTGCTGGGTCGTCGACGGCGGAGGCCCGTCATTAAGAGTGTTCAGTGCGCTTTGTGTTCACGCACACTTATACGCTGCCCAACATTAAAGTCTCGCGTTAGCTCCGCCACAGTTCCCCACCTGTCCCGTTTTACCAGTCTGCCCAGCCGACATCTGTAATGAGGGGCGGTCGCCGAACCCCACGACATCTGGACTTGGCTTCACCTTGGTTTCGCCACGTGTTGAAGACATTCACCACATCACTCCTCGAACACGCGACAAGCCGTGCAGTTTCCGAAATGCTCGGTCCGAGCCTCCAGGCCAATCACAATCTGCCCTCGGTCAAACTCACATAGATCACGCTCTTTCCCCTTTCTACACACGGACAGCACGCTCACTGATACTAAATACATCGTTTGCGTGTCTGATTAACAGTCGTTCCCAGTCAGGTGATGATGCTGTTGCCTGGACGGGATTATATCGATAGTAGGTCCAAGGTCATAATGTTCTGGCTGATCAATTTATCGGCCAAATCAAGCGTGTAATGGAAGAACGATGCACTGAACGTGAATGACGCACTCGCGTTTTGCAACCAATCAACTCTGCTACAGTCGGACATAGTATCTGGCCGTAAATTCAATGGGGTATGATCAAACAATAATTTTGGCCGAAAGAAACATCTTTTTGTGACTCCATTACTAAAGAATCCGTGAAAAAATTGATGGACTTTGACAGCGGCTGTCAACTGGATAATGCGTGGAATCATATGAGCTCCAGGATTTGCTGTGATCGAGACGACAGAGCACGCCGTTGGCCGTGGCGTGCGGCATCGCTGAGGACAGTTGCGTTCTGCAGTTCCACCAGTGAGGGCTCTGCCGCAGGGAAGTGTGGTCCTTCTGTCACCTCAATTTGACACATGCACGGAGTATTCACAGCATGCTATATATTGTGAAACGGACGACACATTTATGAGCCTATGATGGATCACCTGGGGGTGACTGTCAGGTGCCATGTCGAAACCTCGTGGACCACAACCGGCTGCAAGCCAGAAATTTGTTCGATTAAAACTCACAAAAAATCACCCAAGGATGCGCAGTATGACGAAAAACGTAAGTAAACATTCACTACCATCGCTCTATGGATATGTAAACAAAAAAATTGTCCTTGAAGAACGGAACATATTCTTCTGATTTCAAGGAAAATGACATGCTGTTATCACATACAACGCATAAAACTGTTCAATGCTATGCTTAAAATTAATGTAGTTTCAAATGAGCATAACAACATAAAAATGTACTTTTATAGTTTTTAGGCCTAAAATAGAAAACCAGCCTAAAGTTTTGTTTCATACTTTACAGAAATAAAAAGTGGCACAAAACGTTTTACTAAAAATTTTAAAAAAGACATTGCGCTTTTCTTTTCCCTAAAACGATAGTAAATCGTGTTTTCTGAACATCAAAATTAGTTTGTCCAGTACTTCGTGTTCTATACAAAGGAGCGTCTGTAGTATATAAATATTAACAGTGAGATATTTGTGTAATATACAGTAGTTGCGATGCTGTACTGAAAAAAGGTAACAATGAAAACAAGCCTTTTATTATACTTTTAATATAACGTCTTTAAATGGATACAGTTCCATACACGATATACGACATGCCACTCTACACATACTACGCAAAGACGCTAAGTTGGAGCACGAAAAACGTAATACGTGATGAAAGTTATTAAACAGACATTTATATAGTGAAGTGCACAACAATAAATAGAGCAAATATAAGATACATTGCACTAGATCTCATTGGTGAAGGTGGTTATATATGGTTTGTCCTTTTATGTACAGACAGGTAAAGGTATCTTTCAAGTCTACAACATACACTGTTTCTACATTAGAGATTCAGTACGCACAATGAAAAATGAGTACATATTTCATATATTGGTTGCATTACAGACATATGGGACAAACATGAAGTATTTAATATTAGTGACAAGTGCTCTGGCTATATAAATCGTTTGCCTATTACCTGCATGTAGGCGCCTTTGCAAAGGAACCCACTACTCCAAACTACCGTTACACCAACGATTTATTACAAAATAGATATTTGAAATCCAATTTTAAATTATCAAAATATATTATCAACGTTCAATAGCTCAGAGGAACCATTCAGTTCACTTCACCCAAGTGAAACTCATGTGTGCCAGAGATAAGACGTGTAGAAGGCAGTAAGTGAAGTAAGGCATCTGACCCAGAGACCAACCGCACACTCTGTAACGTCCGATGTGAAACAATACAGTTTTGCATGTGTAGACAATGGCGATCGCGAGTTCCGTGACAATGTCAGAAAAAAAGGTGGCATATTTAACCAGTTTAAGTGATTTCCTTCAACAGTAATCAGTCTCGACGTAAACAAATGAGCTATAACCAGCAACAACAATGAATATTTTGTTTTAACTAAATGAAGAATAATCTACAGCAACAAGAAATATTTATGTTTACTTCCGTATCATTACTGTTAAGAGTTAACAAAGATTTTCATCTCCTGCGTGTGTGACTGAATCAATATTAGTAAAACCATTTCTTTTTTGTTAATATCAGGCAATATGCAATATCCAA
Organism: Schistocerca americana; assembly: GCF_021461395.2. Lineage (NCBI taxonomy): Eukaryota > Metazoa > Arthropoda > Insecta > Orthoptera > Acrididae > Schistocerca > Schistocerca americana. Next base: position 110,524,462 of record NC_060120.1, read on the forward strand.
CCTCCTCAGTAAAATCTTAGTAGTAGCCAACAACCTTCAAGTTTTCTTGAGAAATTAGTTTCTTTCGAACGGTGTGACTGAAAATTTCTTACAGACGAAAACGTCAGGATAATTTTCCTTGTAACATATACCATGCCGATTTTGCTGGAGGCCATCAAGAAATGAAGTAATCTACTTAGTTAAATACGTCTGTGTAAGTATGACTAATTTTCCTATGTGTAATGGCAACAGCAACAGGCAACACCTTTGATAATTCTCTCGGTTTTATTTGAAGGGTAAGCTCTCCAATTGGAGATCAGAAAAAATTGAAAATATATGCGTAAAAATAAAATTTTAAACTTGGTTTTGATACCTCTCACTATCATTTTTGCAAAACAATCACAGATTTCATATGAATCCTCTATGCGTAAAATGAAAAGACAGAAACGGTGTTATGTGAATGTGAGTCGTTATGATTTGCCACTGATTATTTTACTTAAAAAAAGTTCAGTTTTTCCAGCTTCCTTGTGTGCCATTTCTTTGAGGATAATATATCAAGTTTCTGTAAGAGGCAGAATCAAACTAAATAAAAGCTTATTACGTTATTAAGCAAGCGATTTTTGGCTGTTTAAAATTACCTACTTCAAATATTCCGCTGAAATTACGTTTGTCTTGAAGAATACCCAACTCGTTAGCGGAAGCAAAGGAAGAGGGACTTGCAAAAAAGAGTATAAGCGTGATATGTTTATTTAGTACGTTCTGTAGTGATTGTTATATCCTTACAAAAGTCTGCCTCTTTTATGGTTATGTTGATCAATTACTGCATCGGAGCCTTTCCCAGAAGTGTGAACCTACTTACTTTGTCTCCGTTTTCTGTTATAGATTAGTGACCTGAAATAGGCCTATGCTCGATTTCTGAGCATAGTCATGATCCAGAAGCAAACTTGGCATTTTAATGTGACATAAAAACAACGACGTCGACATGTGGTTTTTCCGGTTGATTCACACTAAAGACATTGGTTAAGTCAGCTGTCATTTCCCATGGAAACAAAAATAATGGGTAATGTATGTAATATGTTTGATAGATTTGAAACAGTTCTGGTTCGTACACTGAACTGTATCAAATCTAGTAAGGGAATTTGTCAGTAGAGCGTTTCTAACCTTAGATATGAAAAAGACCGAGAAGTTGGCAGCACTGGGCAGACTCGCTTAGTGCTGTTTGCTTGTTTCTGCAGTCGTGTGTTCAGTAACTGAGCTTACGAGAGATTAGGAGCATCAGACAGTTGTGCAATTCATAATTGTTCAGATCTTACAATGCTAAGTCATAAACAGACAGAACTCTCCAACGATAATGTGTGCATCCCAGCAATGACACCCCGACAAAGCTCAAAGTATGGTGAAAACATAAACGACTTGAGGATGAAGACGATTCTACGCACTAAGAAAAAATATGACAACCGTCGTGCTACTACTATTGGAGGCTTCGTATATATATATATATATATATATATATATATATATATATATATAGCTTTTCTCCCAAAACACAGGTAATCAATATTACATTAAACATAGCTACTGTGGTTGCGAAGGAAACGAAGGTCCTGTCTTACAAATCATAGATCAGCTCCAGTTTGTGGGTACAAAATATAATTGATTTTCTACTTATACTTCGAGATGATTTCACTAGTGTGTAAGTAAACTTAACCAAAGTAACAGTTATTGACACCAGTCTGTAAGGTCACTACGCGAAAATCATGACTACCAGTCTGTCACGTGCGGCCTTTAAATTGAAAATAGTTCTGTGTTATGTCGCAGATTTGCACGGACTCTTACGAAGCCTCGTTTATGTAGACAAACAAATTCGTCATAGGAAGTAATTTCCGAATACTATATATTTTCTGTTGTTCTTGTGCTAGTACCTACATTAGAAAAAAATTGTCGGTACACACTGTAGCTAATCCAAATATGGCTTCATATTAAGCATTTTACAGTTACCTTTAGGGTGGGTGAGCTGTTATAATACTGAGGAGTAAGTTACTTTGTCACCTAACAACCGATCATTTCAAATGAATTATCAGGTGTTACTAAGGAGACGAATTGCAAATCAATTGAGTGAAATCATAATACACAAAATAAACGAGATTTGTAGTGATGTGCGACTGTCTTTCTGATTAATTATTATGAAACGTGTATTAATTTACTGCAAGTAGTGGTGCTGTTAGAATTCATATTCTTTCAAGGCAAACTTTAGGACCAATGAACAGAGCAAACGTAACGTAGCATTGGGGAGAAATGAACTACTCGTTTGAGTGAAGTTGTCAAGAACTATGTTAAGTGCAACACAAACATCGCTGCCACGTCAGATTATAGTTTTCACTGTGAGCAGCAAGGACATTGAAGCACATATCACATAATCTCAGTTATTGCAGATGAAAACAGCGTTTTTAGTCAGATCGGTGCGATACACAACGCGTATGGCGTCATATTAATGGTCACCAGTGAGGTATTTATCTGTAAGTTATTTACGTGCATTGTGCATAAGAACTTCATCTATACTTCTCAAGAAAACATGCATCTGTTGTTTAGTTTGGACGCCTGTTTATATATATTTCTGTTAGGAGATCTGTGATGTTTTTACATTTGCAACACTGATAAAGCGTGGGTCGAAGAACACGACAGATGTTGGCAGAAGCGGTGCGGCTGGTAGCTGGGACAGAGCCGCGTGCGTGCGTAGATACAAGTGTGGACAGTGATAACGAGATACACGAGGAAGGAGAAAGAGAGCGCAGAGAAACTGGGAAGGGGGCAGCAGTCGCCACCTCCGTACGGCCCCTCGCAGCACCTGAAACACGCATTGAAAGAGTCTCAGCTACAAACGGATTTACTAGCTACGCTACAGCAACATTTTACACACCATACACTGACGTAATTTTCAGTGCACTGCCAGGAGAAGTAAGCAGAGCAAAAACAGGTTTATTTAAGAAATAGTGCTTGAGGAATCAGTGACAAACGCTTTTACTTCGACGTCTGCGCAGATAAGAAAAATGAGCTCCACATTACTGCAAAGGAGTTATCTGATTGGGACGGAAATCAGCGGATGTGACGTACATCCACAGGCAAAGAAATGGTTACAGTTTCAGAGAAACTGGATGGTTTATTCAAGAGAGAGAGCTTCTCAAACTGAACAAGTCACTAACGCTTTAGCCCACCTCTGGCCCTTATGAAAGTACACTACTGGCCATTAAAATAGCTACACCAAGAAGAAATGCAGATGATAATCGGGAATTCATTGGACAGATATATTATACTAGAACTGACATTTGATTACATTTTCACGCAATTTGGGTGCATAGATCCTGGATGGCGTGCACATGTACAGCTGCCCATGCAGCTTCAACACGATACCACACTTCATCAAGAGTAGTGACTGGCGTATTGTGACAAGCCAGTTGCTCGGCCACCATTGACCAGACGTTTTCAATTGGTGAGAGATCTGGAGAATGTGCTGGCCAGGGCAGCAGTCGAACATTTTCTGTATCCAGAAAGGCCCGTACAGGACCTGCAACATGCGGTCGTGCATTATCATGCTGAAATGTAGGGTTTCGCAGGGATCAAATTAAGGGTAGAGCCACGGGTCGTAACACATCTGAAATGTAACGTCCACTGTTCAAAGTGCCGTCAATGCGAACAAGTGGAGACCGAGACGTATAACCAATGGCACCCCATACCATCACGCCGAGTGATACGCCAGTATGGCGGTGACGAATACACGCTTCCAATGTGCGTTCACTGCGATGTCGCCAAACACGGATGCGACCATCATGATGCTGTAAACAGAACCTGGATTCATCCTAAAAAATGACGTTTTGCCATTCGTGCACCCAGGTTCGTCGTTGAGTACACCTTCGCAGGCGCTCCTGTCTGTGATACAGCGTCAAGGGTAACCGCAGCCATGGTCTCCGAGCTGATAGTCCATGCTGCTGCAAACGTCGTCGAACTGTTCGTGCAGATGGTTGTTGTCTTGCAAACGTCCCCATCTGTTGACTCAGGGATCGAGACGTGGCTGCATGATCCGTTACAGCCATGCGGATAAGATGCCTGTCATCTCGACTTCCACTGATACAAGGCCGTTGGGATCCAGCACGGCGTTCCGTATTATCCTCCTGAACCCACCGATTCCACACTCTGCTAACAGTCATTGGATCTCGATCAACGCGAGCAGCAATATCGCGATACGATAAACAGCAATCGCGATGCGCTACAATCTGACCTTTATCAAAGTCGGAAACGTGATGGTACGCATTTCTCCTCCCTACACGAGGCATCACAACTACGTTTCACCAGGCAACGCCGGTCAATTGCTGTTTGTGTATGAGAAATCGGTTGCAAGCTTTCCTCATGTCAGCACGTTGTAGGTGTCGCCACCGCCACCAACCTTGTGTGAATGTTCTGAAAAGCTAATCATTTGCATATCACAGCATTTTCTTCCTGTCGGTTAAATTTCGCGTCTGTAGCACGTCGTCTTCGTGGTGTAGCAATCTGAATGGGCAGTAGTGTAGATTGTACACACCAATGTGGATGGTCATTTCGTTGCCACTTACCTAGCTATTTTAAAAATCCGATGAAATTTAATCTCTCCCTTCTGCCTTATTTGATCTTATGTCGTCGACATCTCTTAAATTCTGATTCTAATACTGGTTCCCTTAACTCTTCCCTGTCTACTTCTGTTTGTTATTCTATCACGTCTTCAGGTAAGTCCTCCGCCTCATAGAGGCCTTCAAGGTACTCTTCCCACCTATCTGTTCTCTCCTCAGTATTTAACAGTGGAATTGCCATTGCACTCTTTATGTTACCGCCCTTACTTTTAATTTCTTCCTGTTCTTACCTACCTCAATAGAAACACTGTTCTGCCATTCCACTGACCAGCACTTTCTGCTGATCTCTCACGTACTGGAAACACCTGATCAAGGGTTGTCAGGAGTCTAGCATACTCCCACTCACTAGTCACTACTATTGGTAAACTGAGCTGTAGTGTTGAAGCTGCATGGAATGACGTGCCCATGTCTGCCGTTGTGGCTAAGCTCGTCTCGGTGCCCAGCTGTCTTAGAGCTACTGTTGGCAGCAGAGGTTATGTTTGCAGGAAGGGGCGAGAGGCCCACACCCCTACGAAGAAATGAAATGATAATTAAGTCAAGACCGTAAGCTGTCGATAGGCGTTGATATACATCAGGAGGGACAGATGATAATGTGTGCTTCGACTGGGACAGGAACCTGGAATCTCCTGCTTACATGGCAGACACTCTATCCATCTGAGCCACCGAGGGCACAGAGCATAGTGCGACTGCATGGATTTATCCCTTGCACGTGAGACCCACATCCCCAACTTAATGTCCACACACTACATTCGTAGTGCCTCTGCCCATTACACTCATTGCCCGTGGCAGACAATCTTACCGAGTCCTGTAAGAGTTCGGACATGTCCGAAAGAACAGATACCATCTTCATATAGCTAAGGCTAACTGGCCATTGACGTTCTTCTTCTGTGCTGGATGCACACGTATTGCCCGAACTCTTACGGGACTCGGTGAGATTGTCTGCCGTGAGTAATGAGTGTAGTGGGCAGGGGCACTACGAATGTAATGTGTGGACATTAAGTTGGGAATGTGGGTCTCACGACAAGCGTGCAAGGGATAAATCCCCGCAGTCGCACTATCCTCTGTGCCCGCGGTGGCTCAGACGGATAGAGCGTCTGCCATGTAAGCTGGAGATCCCGGGTTCGAGTCCCGGTCGCGGCACACATTTTCAACTGTCCCCACTGATGTACGAGTTTATCAACGCCTGTCGACAGCTTAGGGTATTGATTTAATTATCATTTCATTCTAAGAGAGCTGAATGGTCACCGATGGTATCTGTTCTTTCAGACAAGTCCGAAAGATTAGATACCATCTTCATATACCCCTAGCAAGAAGTCTGTCTGTCGTTGGTGGAAACGTGGCGAGGGAGTTTCAAAAAGCATGTTGCTAAATTAACTAAGGAGTACCTATAATATTACATTTGATACTGGCAAACAATTTAAAACTGTAAACACGGAGTATGAATTACTTTCTGAACCAGAGGAAAATTAAATACATTAAAGAAACAGGAGATCAAAATAACTAACTAGTGGGAGTGCTCCTTGGTGAAGGAGAGCTTGGAGGAAGCGACGCTAAGGTTGTCGCTAACGACAGAACTGCCTGTTAGACACCTGTGGACTTTTGACAGTGATAGGTGCGTTACAAAGCAAGAAACCTGGGGCGGCAGCGGACACTTCGGTGGGCTGCCAGCAATCATCTCGGCCACTAACTGCGTCGTCGAGTACAGCATCATCAGGCACTACCAACAGCCAAATATCAGCTGTCAGGTTGAAAGACTGCCCACAAAAACAAGAGAAATCGGCTCTTGGCCTACAGGGGAGAGTTCCATCCATAAAGCTATCAGTAAATTATTGCAACATAACTTGGTATAATTGACGAAAAAGAGTAATGGCCATTAATGGTATAATGATTAAGATCCGAACTGTTTTGTCAGTTAATTGGGAGTATAATGTCCATTATGCCATTATCAACTATTAACATCAGACAAATATGAGCTGTCGGATTGAAAGACTGGCCAGAAGAAAGAGCGAAATGGCTCTTGGCATACAGACTATGTAGGGGAGAGTTCCATCCATAAAGATGTCAGCAAATTATTGCAACATAAGTCCCTGTCATAGACGAAAAGGCAGCAACTACCATCTTGTAATGACCATTAATGGTATAATGCCTCGGTTCAGAACCATTTTGTCATTTAATTGGGAGTATAATGTTCAGGATTAGCTTCTTGAAGTGTCGAGTTTTATTTCAGAGAAGCTCTAAATTTTCTAACAGTGAACTTGAATACTTTCTCGTGGAACTTTGCTTGGGGCATAAGATACGAGCATGTAGGACGTAGCCTGATGTTGCTGCATTAAGCGGTACATGTACAAGCCGACGGGAAGTAAGTGGTAATTAACATTACCCATGACTGTCGGAATATTCTTTCGCTTGGACGATTCCGTTTCTGACTTGGCTCGTTGAAGGAACAGTCATTACTCTCATTAGCCTTTTCAGCTTCGGAGTGCTATTGTTGAGAGTGGGAAGTGGCTATTTCATACGTAACACGTTAGGTGTTGACGTTTAGCAGCGACAGGAGTGAAGTGTGTAAGAAAGTGACACTGTACTGAGTGGCTGACTACGGGCAACGCGAAGGTGCTGTTCCTTCTTTTTTTGTGCATTTTACGGCCCTTAGCAAACAGGCGGGACCCATACCCAGCTGGCGTTTTCGGAGATAGCTGCTGAGAGTCGCAACATGGGCGACGAATGGGCCGGGGTAGGAAAATAAATGGAGGTTTAAATGTGTCGAAAAACTAAGACTAAAGAACGAAACTGGTGAGGGAAGCTGATGGGATTCTTGCTGATCCAATACCGAGGCTTTGACACGAGTCAAAAGAAAACATACAAAGTGAATATAACGGTGGAAGCCTAGCTTACCTAATTGAATAACGCAGTCCAGTCGCAAAAGCAGGAGGCAGAAGGAGCCCTCGCACATACTACACTAAATTTTATTTCCAGGCACCCCCAAGTCACCCACAAAATTAATTATATGCTTCCTAGTAAACTGCAAACGAGCAATAGGTAAAATTTCGTTATTTCCTACTTTTCCCGGCGCTGCAATTTCAATGTCAGACAGAGTATGTTGCAGAGTATGCCAGGTGCCGCACCATGCCGCCTACTGCAGCTGGCTGCGAAGTTTACCCACCTTAGGCCATTTGCTCGTACTTGGCCTTGTTGATGTTGCGCGCCAGGCAGCAGGCGAGCACGACACCCAGTAGCGGGATGACAGCCACTCCTGCCGCTGCACCGGCCACCAGCCCGATGTTCGTGTTCAGGAAGTCCACCACCAGCGTGTAGCAGCCCTGCGTGACAAGTCAAACACAGCATATAGTCCACAGCGTGCAATAAGTCCACCACTAGTGCGTAGCAGCCCTGTGTGACAAGTCAAATACAGCATGCAGTCCACAGTATGCAATAAGTCCACCACTAGTGCATATCAGCCCTGCGTGACAAGTCAAATACAGCATACAGTCCACAGGGTGTAATAAATCCACCACTAGTGCGTAGCAGCCCTGTGTGACAAGTCAAATACAGCATACAGTCCACAGTGTGCAGTAAGTCCACCACTAGTGCGTAGCAGCCCTGTGTGACAAGTCAAATACAGCATGCAGTCCACAGTGTGCAGTAAGTCCACCACTAGTGCGTAGCAGCCCTGTGTGACAAGTCAAATACAGCATACAGTCCACAGCGTGCAGTAAGTCCATCACCAGCTTGTAGCAGCCCTGCGTGACAAGTCAAACACGGCATATAGTCCACAGTGTGCAGTAAGTCCACCACTTGTGCGTAGCAGCCCTGTGTGACAAGTCATGCACAGCATACAGTCCACAGTGTGCAGTAAGTCCACCACCAGCGTGTAGCAGCCCTGCGTGACAAGTCAAACACAGCATATAGTCCACAGCGTGCAATAAGTCCACCACTAGTGCGTAGCAGCCCTGTGTGACAAGTCAAATACAGCATACAGTCCACAGTATGCAATAAGTCCACCACTAGTGCGTATCAGCCCTGCGTGACAAGTCAAATACAGCATACAGTCCACAGGGTGTAATAAATCCACCACTAGTGCGTAGCAGCCCTGTGTGACAAGTCAAATACAGCATACAGTCCACAGTGTGCAGTAAGTCCACCACTAGTGCGTAGCAGCCCTGTGTGACAAGTCAAATACAGCATACAGTCCACAGTGTGCAGTAAGTCCACCACCAGCGTGTAGCAGCCCTGCGTGACAAGTCAAACACAGCATATAGTCCACAGCGTGCAATAAGTCCACCACTAGTGCGTAGCAGCCCTGTGTGACAAGTCAAATACAGCATACAGTCCACAGTATGCAATAAGTCCACCACTAGTGCGTAACAGCCCTGCGTGACAAGTCAAATACAGCATACAGTCCACAGGGTGTAATAAATCCACCACTAGTGCGTAGCAGCCCTGTGTGACAAGTCAAATACAGCATACAGTCCACAGTGTGCAGTAAGTCCACCACTAGTGCGTAGGAGCCCTGTGTGACAAGTCAAATACAGCATACAGTCCACAGTGTGCAGTAAGTCCACCACCAGCGTGTAGCAGCCCTGCGTGACAAGTCAAACACAGCATATAGTCCACAGTATGCAATAAGTCCACCACTAGTGCGTATCAGCCCTGCGTGACAGGTCAAATACGGCATACAGTCCACAGGGTGTAATAAATTCACCACTAGTGCGTAGCAGCCCTGTGTGACAAGTCAAATACAGCATACAGTCCACAGTGTGCAGTAAGTCCACCACTAGTGCGTAGCAGCCGTGTGTGACAAGTCAAATACAGCATATAGTCCACAGTATGCAATAAGTCCACCACTAGTGCGTAGCAGCCCTGTGTGACAAGTCAAATACAGCATGCAGTCCACAGTATGCAATAAGTCCACCACTAGTGCATATCAGCCCTGCGTGACAAGTCAAATACAGCATACAGTCCACAGGGTGTAATAAATCCACCACTAGTGCGTAGCAGCCCTGTGTGACAAGTCAAATACAGCATACAGTCCACAGTGTGCAGTAAGTCCACCACTAGTGCGTAGCAGCCCTGTGTGACAAGTCAAATACAGCATGCAGTCCACAGTGTGCAGTAAGTCCACCACTAGTGCGTAGCAGCCCTGTGTGACAAGTCAAATACAGCATACAGTCCACAGTGTGCAGTAAGTCCATCACCAGCTTGTAGCAGCCCTGCGTGACAAGTCAAACACGGCATATAGTCCACAGTGTGCAGTAAGTCCACCACTTGTGCGTAGCAGCCCTGTGTGACAAGTCATGCACAGCATACAGTCCACAGTGTGCAGTAAGTCCACCACCAGCGTGTAGCAGCCCTGCGTGACAAGTCAAACACAGCATATAGTCCACAGCGTGCAATAAGTCCACCACTAGTGCGTAGCAGCCCTGTGTGACAAGTCAAATACAGCATACAGTCCACAGTATGCAATAAGTCCACCACTAGTGCGTATCAGCCCTGCGTGACAAGTCAAATACAGCATACAGTCCACAGGGTGTAATAAATCCACCACTAGTGCGTAGCAGCCCTGTGTGACAAGTCAAATACAGCATACAGTCCACAGTGTGCAGTAAGTCCACCACTAGTGCGTAGCAGCCCTGTGTGACAAGTCAAATACAGCATACAGTCCACAGTGTGCAGTAAGTCCACCACCAGCGTGTAGCAGCCCTGCGTGACAAGTCAAACACAGCATATAGTCCACAGCGTGCAATAAGTCCACCACTAGTGCGTAGCAGCCCTGTGTGACAAGTCAAATACAGCATACAGTCCACAGTATGCAATAAGTCCACCACTAGTGCGTAACAGCCCTGCGTGACAAGTCAAATACAGCATACAGTCCACAGGGTGTAATAAATCCACCACTAGTGCGTAGCAGCCCTGTGTGACAAGTCAAATACAGCATACAGTCCACAGTGTGCAGTAAGTCCACCACTAGTGCGTAGGAGCCCTGTGTGACAAGTCAAATACAGCATACAGTCCACAGTGTGCAGTAAGTCCACCACCAGCGTGTAGCAGCCCTGCGTGACAAGTCAAACACAGCATATAGTCCACAGTATGCAATAAGTCCACCACTAGTGCGTATCAGCCCTGCGTGACAGGTCAAATACGGCATACAGTCCACAGGGTGTAATAAATTCACCACTAGTGCGTAGCAGCCCTGTGTGACAAGTCAAATACAGCATACAGTCCACAGTGTGCAGTAAGTCCACCACTAGTGCGTAGCAGCCGTGTGTGACAAGTCAAATACAGCATATAGTCCACAGTATGCAATAAGTCCACCACTAGTGCGTAGCAGCCCTGTGTGACAAGTCAAACACAGCATATAGTCCACAGTATGCAATAAGTCCACCACTAGTGCGTATCAGCCCTGCGTGACAGGTCAAATACAGCATACAGTCCACAGGGTGTAATAAATCCATCACTAGTGCGTAGCAGCCCTGTGTGACAAGTCAAATACAGCATACAGTCCACAGTGTGCAGTAAGTCCACCACTAGTGCGTAGCAGCCCTGTGTGACAAGTCAAATACAGCATACAGTCCACAGTGTGCAGTAAGTCCACCACCAGCGTGTAGCAGCCCTGCGTGACAAGTCAAACACAGCATATAGTCCACAGCGTGCAATAAGTCCACCACTAGTGCGTAGCAGCCCTGTGTGACAAGTCAAATACAGCATACAGTCCACAGTGTGCAGTAAGTCCATCACCAGCTTGTAGCAGCCCTGCGTGACAAGTCAAACACGGCATATAGTCCACAGTGTGCAGTAAGTCCACCACTTGTGCGTAGCAGCCCTGTGTGACAAGTCATGCACAGCATACAGTCCACAGTGTGCAGAAAGTCCATCACCAGCTTGTAGCAGCCCTGTGTACAGTCATTGGTCTACAAACCTACAAGCACCACTAAAATAATGAGAGCAAGACATTTGGTAGAAATCTTTTAATTTTTTTCTCAAAATAGCTAAAGGAAGAAAAGACCATTCACCGCTCGTTGAGTTTAGGAGGTCTTTTTTTCAATTCGAACAATATTGAGGTACAATCCGTAGTTTATGTCGGGTAGAAGCGTAAAACTGTACGCAGATTCGTGCAAAGGAAAAATTTCAGGATTCGTTTAGTTTTGTAATGCCAAGTCTCCAATCGCTTGCTAATCTTGTAAAGTGTGAAATATTGAACTTCCTGTTTCAAATCTGCTTTCAGTGCGTCGCACATGCATTTCTTTCCTAACCATAAGCTTCTTATTATTAAGTCAGTGTTAGTACACTGATAACCACAAGAAAAACAACTCACGGACAAATACACCACAGAATCTCTGGATAGTAAAGCGGCTTTCACGCCCAGTGGCTGAATTTTGGAATTTACCTATTATCCATGTAACACATTTTATCAAAGCGTAGACCATTTGTGTTGTATTAGATGAACAACAATAGCCTTGGCTTCTGAGAGACATCTGCCACATATTGTCGATGGTTAAGCTTCATCATAACAGAACAGTAACTAACGGAGTAGAAAGTAACATGAAGTCGCGTCAGCACCTGATCTACACGATGTTTCAATTGTTGACTGCAAAATGATCTTTGTATTTAAAATGAAAGATCAAATTATGGAAAGCTTAATTAAGAAAGATAAAAATTTTAAAGATGTATTACAAGTGTTATTGTGTTTACCTCTATTACCAGATAATGTGATTTCAGTCTTGCAGTCAATGTGCCGAGTTATTAGCATTTTCTTTATGACTGGTTTTGTCAATGCTGGAGTGACAATCAAACCGTGAATCTGACCCGTGAAAGACGCAAAAGCGCGAATCATGTGATATGTTATCGTTACGCAACCCAGGCTTTTATAAGTGTGCTTACGGAAACAGGAATAAGAGAGATAGAAGTACCATTCACGTGGTCGATGAATGGCGTATATGGTCGTACTAAGAAGGGACTCACAGACCGATTTTGCTCATCCTCCGTTCGATTTTAGTACAAACTTAGATGCAGCAAGTGATGCTCAGTACAATGCAAGTGTTTACGAGAAACCCAGGGTCAAAATTTTGCGAACTTGTCGAATGCCTACGAGGGCGTCTATCACCGAGCAGCGGCCTTAGCACAACCGCCTAGGGCGACAGACTAGAACTCTGCCTGTACTGCGTTCGAGTCTCCTCATTTCTTACCTAATCTTCCCCCAAAAACCATGGCTTTTTCGAACAGTCCACTGGTGTACTGCCGGTTCATAGTGTCCAACGGGCACAATATTTCGGCGATCAGACACGTCGCCATCGTCAGGTGCGCTGACGCACTGAGCTCCTGAGGGCGGGAGGTCGTCTTAACTCCCCTCCCCTCGCGAGGCGTTCTCTCCGCGGTCGGCGCCCGCGCGTCAGCGGTCGGTGAGACGCTGGCGTCGGCGTCCGTGGTGGCGTCGGTGTAACTGCCTCGACCGCACTAGTCGCCTGTTCGTGTCCTTTGCTGAGCGTCTTTTTAATTAGACTCAATGCTGGTTCCCATGCCCTGCTGAGGTTGTAGCTGCAATCTCGGGTGACGAGTCCGTCCCTGATACAAATTTAGATAGTCTCTCTAACGACACTGTCCCAGTATTTGGATGTCTGTGCCAGGACCCTGGTATGTTGGTAGTCCATTTCGTGATTTTCGGACAAACAGTGCTCTGCGACCGCCGACTTGTTTGGATACCCAAGTCGAGTGTGCCTCTGATGTTCTCGGCAATGATCTTCGATGATGCGCACTGTCTGTCCAATATAAGTCTTCCCACACTGACACGGAATCTAGTATATGCCGGCCTTCTGGAAAGCGAGTCGTCTTTGACACTTCCCAATAATGCTCGCGTTTTATTTAGTGGGAAATGGACAGTTCCTACTCAGTGTTTCTACATCTACATCTACATTTATACTCCGCAAGCCACCTATGGTGTGTGGCGGAGGGGATCTTATGTGCCACTGTCATTACCTCCCCTTCCGGTTCCAGTCGTGTATGGTTCGCAGGAAGAACGACTGCCGGAAAGCCTCCGTGGGCGCTCGAATCTCTCTAATTTTACATTCGTGATCTCCTCGGGAGGTATAAGTAGGGGGAAGCAATATATTCACTACCTCATCCAGAAACGCACCCTCTAGAAACCTGGACAGCAAGCTACACCACGATGCAGAGCGCCTCTCTTGCAGAGTCTGCCACTTGAGTTTGCTAAACATCTCCGTAACGTTATCACGCTTATCAAATAACCCTGTGACGAAACGAGCCGCTGTTCTTTGGATCTTCTCTATCTCCCCCGTCAACTCGACCTGGTACGGATCCAACACTGATGAGCAATACTCAAGTATAGGTCGAACGAGTGTTTTGTAAGCCACCTCCTTTGTTGATGGGCTACATTTTCTAAGGACTCTCCCAATGAATCTCAACCTGGTACCCGCCTTACCAACAATTAATTTTATATGATCATTCCACTTCAAATCGTTCCGTACGCATACTCCCAGATATTTTACAGAAGTAACTGCTACCAGTGTTTGTTTCGCTATCATATAATCATACAGTAAAGGGCCCTTCTTTCCATGTATTCGCAATACGTTACATTTGTCTACGTTATGGGTCAGTTGCCACTCCCTGGACCAAGTGCCTATCCGCTGCAGATCTTCCTGCATTTCGCTGCAATCTTCTAATGCTGCAACTTCTCTGTATACTACAGCATCATCCGCGAAAAGCCGCATGGAACTTCCGACGCTATCTACTAGGTCATTTATATACATTGTGAAAAGCAATGGCCCCATAACATTCCCTTGTGGCACGCCAGAGGTTACTTTAACGTCTGTAGACGTCTCTCCATTGAGAACAACATGGTGTGTTCTGTTTGCTAAAAACTCTTCAATCCAGCCACACAGCTGGTCTGATATTCCGTAGGCTCTTACTTTGTTTATCAGGAGACAGTGCGGAACTGTATCGAACGCCTTCCGAAAGTCAAGGAAAATGGCATCTACCTGGGAGCCTGTATCTAATATTTCCTGGGTCTCATGAACAAATAAAGCGAGTTGGGTCTCACACGACCGCTGTTTCCGGAATCCATGTTGATTCCTACAGAGTAGATTCTGGGTTTCCAGAAACGACATGATACGTGAGCAAAAAACATGTTCTAAAATTCTACAACAGATCGACGTCAGAGATCCTCAATATTCGTCCTATTTTTTCCCGTGGACTGTTCGAACAAGAAATACACCGGGAGAAACTGAAGAATCACACCATGGGTTTTGGTTACTCATGTACTACAATCGCGCGATGAGAAAAATCACAACCATTAGGATGTATGCTTCCCTTATAAGAGGCCAAAATAGGACGTGATGGACACTCAGTTTACCTTCTGTTGACTTCGGCGGCTCTGTCACATTTACGCGTTAGTCAGATTACTTCATGTGGCAAGATGTATGGGGAGGGGTTTTTGTTCGTCTGCTCGCTGTTAGGAGTTGCAGGGCCGTCACTGCCCCTTGGCTGCCGGCTGGTGTGCGGCCATAGCGCTGCCCGCCTACCTGTGTGTAGATCTCGGAGACGTCGCTGGTGTCGCACTTGTCGACCTTGCAGCAGGAGGTGGGCACCTTGTCTGGCCAGTCCGTGTAGTTGCGGTTTCCGCAGCAGTGCAGCTGTGAAAAGATGCGACGTAGCATTAAGAAAGTGTGCTTCCATCTAAAAACCCATAAAAAATTCAGCAACGTAAAATGATGCAAGAAGTTTGGATTATGCAGAAATATCTCCATCTTGAAAACATAAAGTTAACTAATTGTGTGATTGAGGTTTTCCTGGCATACAGAAATCGTGAAAATTTCTCGGGTATTCAGCCAGGTAGCATCGTCCAAAAGGCGCGATATTCCGGCAAGCCGACTTCTTGCCATCTTCAGGCGCTACCTGGCTGAATACCCGAGAAATTTTCATGAAGTAATTAATACCGCGTTTGTCGGTAGGTATAGGGTGACAATTATTGAACTATATGAAAACAAAATGTAAATTAGTTGCAAACTACGGCGTACATCACCTTATTCAAGATGCAAACGTCAGTACAGACATTCGGATTTAGGTTATGCATACTCTATACGCCTGCCATCATTTGTGACGATGTGGCGCAGACGAATGGCGAAATTCTGCATGACCCGCGGACGTGTCGGAGCATCGATGCTGTCGATGACCTCCTGAATGGCTGTTTTCAGCTCAGCACCGGTTTTGGGGTTATTGCTGTACACTTTAACATGTTGTTGTTGTTGTTGTTGTTGTTGTGGTCTTCAGTCCTGAGACTGGTTTGACGCAGCTCTCCATGCTACTCTATCCTGTGCAAGCTTCTTCATCTCCCAGTACCTACTGCAGCCTACATCCTTCTGAATCTGCTTAGTGTATTCATCTCTTGGTCTCCCTCTATGATTTTTATCCTCCACGCTGCCCTCCAGTACTAAATTGGTGATCCCTTGATGCCTCAGAATATGTCCTACCAACCGATCCCTTCTTCTAGTCAAATTGTGCCACAGACTCCTCCCCAATTCTGTTCAATGACCCCTCATTAGTTATGTGATCTACCCATCTAATCATCAGCATTCTTCTGTAGCACCACATTTCGAAAGCTTCTATTCTCTTCATGTCTAAACTATTTAGTCCACTTTAACATAGCGCCACAAAAATGAGTAGCGAGTGTGAAAAACTCTGAGAATATGGCGACCAATAGAGACCCATGTCAGAGGCCATGGTCCCTAAAGCGCTCCTCCAGGAAATTCTTCCAGTCCATCTTTGGCATGAATCAGCAAACCAGTGTTTATTAGTATTAGTTAAAAACAGTCTTGGTTGCAATTTTAGTTTTTTTTATCAACTACGCGTTTCACCTTGTTTAGGCATCTTCAGGCTGATCTTAATTTGGTATTTCTTAGGGCAATCCTTTAGACAGTGTAGCAAAATGGCGTCATCGAGTACATCAGGCCAACATCGCCTTCGTTAACCTCAGTAAATACTTTCTAGATGGATGTGAGTGACTCCAGGACGTGCATAACGCGTACACGTTCACAGGAGCAAATTAAAGAATAAGATGGGGCTAAATAAGGTGAAACGCGTAGTTGATAAATTAATAAAAAATTAAAATTCCAGCCAAGACTGTTTTCAACATATGCTCCTCCAGGACATCAAACACTCTCCCGTTTCGATGGGGTCGAGCTCCGTCTTGCATGGACCACATTTTGTCGAAATCAGGGTCACTGTGGATAATGGGGATGAAATCATCTTCCAAAACGTTCGCGTACCGTTCGGTAGTCACCGTGCCATCAAGTAATATCGCACCGATTATTCCGTGACAGGACATTTCATACCACACAATCACCCGTTCAGGGTGAAGAAACTTCTCGATAGCGAAATGCGGATTTTCGGTCCCCCAATTGGGCCAGTTTTCTTATTGACGAACCCATCCAACTGAAAGTGGGCTTCGTCGCTAAACCAAACCATACAGCGCATACTAATTCCCATCACGACCCGTGGCCAACCGTGCAGTTTGAACATCGTAACGCAAAACCGTTCAGAAGTTACGACGGTTTTATTTCACATAGTTCAATAACTGCCATCCTGTTCGTACCTGTAGTCCTGGAACACACTGTAAGATCAGCAACACAGTGCCATAGCAGACCACTAGATGAATCAGAACAAAATGACGCAGTGGAATGATGGTTCAAATGGCTCTGAGCATTATGGGACTTAACATCTGCGGTCATCAGCCCCCTAGAACTTAGAACTACTTACACCTAACTAACGCCGGCCGAAATGGCCGAGCGGTTCTAGGCGCTACAGTCTGGCACCGCGCCACCGCTACGGTCGCAGGTTCGAATCCTGTCTCGGACATCTATGTGTGTGATGTCCTTAGGTTAATTAGGTTTAAGTAGTTCTAAGTTCTAGGGGTCTGATGACCTCAGCAGTCAAGTCCCTTAGTGCTCAGAGCCATTTGAACCAACCTACCTAACCTAAGGACATCACACACAACAATGCCCGAGGCAGGATTCTAACCTGCGACCGTATCAGTGGAATGATAAAATGAGGATCGTAATTCGCTTTCTGCATTTGGAGAAGAAAAAGGTTGCAACAATCCACGCTGCGTTGGTGAAACTGTACGGTGCCAGCGCACCATCATGTGACACAGTGGTCAGGAGCCTTGGAAGCTTCCAGTGTGGCCAAACAAGTCTGAAACACGATGAATCAAGTAGCAGACCATCTCTCTAAGAAGATCCAGCCAGGAACCGTAAAAATAATTACACTCTAAGACAAAAAAGGCGCCACACCACGAAGGAATATCCGAATGCAACGGAAATCGGTAGATCTGATGTCCTTGTGCACACAAACAAATTATTACATCGTATGATTTGTTCAAGAGGAAGAGCTTCATGAATTCAGCAAGTCAATAAGGCGTTGCTCCACCTCTGGTTCTTATGCAAGCAGTTATTCGGCTTAGTATTCATTCACAGAGTTGATGGATGTCCTCCTGGGGGGGGGGGGGATATGGTGTTAAATGCTGCTGGCGCATTAGACCGTCAATATCCTGAAATGACTGGAGGGTCCTGCCCATAATGATCCAAAAGTTCTCAATTGGGTTTGGCTAGCAGGAACAGAAGTAGTAGAAACTTTCGCCGTGTGCGTGTTGCCATTACCTTGCTCAAATGTAAGCCCGGTATGGCTTGCCATGAAGGGCACCAAAACGGGGCATAGAATATCGTCGACGTACCGCTGTGCTGTAAAGGTGCCGCGGATGATAACCAAAGGGGTGCTGCTACGAAAAGAAATGGCATCCCAGTCCACTCTTGGGTGTGGGAGAATGAAACGCCTACAGCCGTCCTTATCATTTTATTATTTTGTTGCAATCAATTTCGGCGCTTCAGTGTGCCATCTTCAGGCTGTAGTTGATGCGGAAGGGGTTTAATAGTGGCAAATATTTATTTACAGCTCGTACAAAATATATACGTGTTTCAAATTTCTACTGACCTTCAGAGTAGTCACCAGCATTGTGTATGCTGCTCATTTTTGGAACACAACCTACGACCAGATTAGAGACAAAGGTGATGACACTTTCTGCAGGACCTGACCATCTTTTGCACGACAATGCTCAAGCAAGTACAGTGCAAGCTATTATTTGTTTGACTGATGGGGCTGCTAAGTTCTATACCACCTACTGCACTCCTCTAACTTAAGCCCTCGTGAGTTCAACTCGATTTCTAAAGCGCAGGAAACACTTCACGGTATTCGCTTCAGAACTGCTACAAATTCGTCGGGCAATAGATCGCGCCGCTCGAACTGTCAACACAACTAGCACTGCTAAGAGTATCCTACGGCTTCCACATCGCTGGCAACGGATTATGCACAATGCTGGTGATTACTTTGAAGATAAATATAACTTCGAAACACGTATCTATTTTATACACTCCTGGAAATTGAAATAAGAACACCGTGAATTCATTGTCCCAGGAAGGGGAAACTTTATTAACACATTCCTGGGGTCAGATACATCACATGATCACACTGACAGAACCACAGGCACATAGACACAGGCAACAGAGCATGCACAATGTCGGCACTAGTACAGTGTATATCCACCTTTCGCAGCAATGCAGGCTGCTATTCTCCCATGGAGACAATCGTAGAGATGCTGGATGTAGTCCTGTGGAACGGCTCGCCATGCCATTTCCACCTGGCGCCTCAGTTGGACCAGCGTTCGTGCTGGACGTGCAGGCCGCGTGAGACGACGCTTCATCCAGTCCCAAACATGCTCAATGGGGGACAGATCCGGAGATCTTGCTGGCCAGGGTAGTTGACTTACACCTTCTAGAGCACGTTGGGAGGCACGGGATACATGCGGACGTGCATTGTCCTGTTGGAACAGTAAGTTCCCTTGCCGGTCTAGGAATGGTAGAACGATGGGTTCGATGACGGTTTGGATGTACCGTGCACTATTCAGTGTCCCCTATACGATCACCAGTGGTGTATGGCCAGTGTAGGAGATCGCTCCCCACACTATGATGCCGGGTGTTGGCCCTGTGTGCCTCGGTCGTATGCAGTCCTGATTGTGGCGCTCACCTGCACGGCGCCAAACACGCATACGACCATCATTGGCACCAAGGCAGAAGCGACTCTCATCGCTGAAGACGACACGTCTCCATTCGTCCCTCCATTCACGCCTGTCGCGACACCACTGGAGGCGGGCTGCACGATGTTGGGGCGTGAGCGGAAGATGGCCTAACGGTGTGCGGGACCGTAGCCCAGCTTCATGGAGACGGTTGCGAATGGTCCTCGCCGATACCCCAGGAGCAACAGTGTCCCTAATTTGCTGGGAAGTGGCGGTGCGGTCCCCTACGGCACTGTGTAGGATCCTACGGTCTTGGCGTGCATCCGTGCGTCGCTGCGGTGCGGTCCCAGGTCGACGGGCACGTGCACCTTCGGCCGACCACTGGCGACAACATCGATGTACTGTGGAGACTTCACGCCCCACGTGTTGAGCAATTCGGCGGTACGTCCACCCGGCCTCCCGTATGCCCACTATACGCCCTCGCACAAAGTCCGTCAACTGCACATACGGTTCACGTCCACGCTGTCGCGGCATGCTACCAGTGTTAAAGACTGCGATGGAGCTCCGTATGCCACGGCAAACTGGCTGACACTGACGGCGGCGGTGCACAAATGCTGCGCAGCTAGCGCCATTCGACGGCCAACACCGCGGTTCCTGGTGTGTCCGCTGTGCAGTGCGTGTGATCATTTCTTGTACAGCCCTCTCGCAGTGTCCGGAGCAAGTATGGTGGGTCTGACACACAGGTGTCAATGTGTTCTTTTTTCCATTTCCAGGAGTGTACGAGCTGTAAATAAATAATTACCACTATTAAAGTTCCAACTCTCGTATATCGAACCAGTGGCCTGCATAACTGCTTACGCAGACTATCTGAAAAGTTTGGTGTCAGCACTCTAACCATCAACTGCCAACTCTATATAGGGATCGTGTCAACCACAGCCTGAAGATCGCGCATTGAAGATTGCAACCAAATAAATACAATCATAAGGACGGCTACAGGCATTTCATTTTCTCACAAATAGTAAACGGCTGTCGTGCCAAGGACCTTCTGTCAAAAGGGTGGACATCCCGAAATCACTCCTTGTTATCGCCCGTACGGCTGGGGACAGTCAGCTTGGTAGCCCACTGCTGTTCGGGGCCTCTCCAGACAAGTCCTTGCTGGTTATCGGGGCTGAATTCGAAGCGGGACTCATCACTGCCGACAATTCTACTCCAGTCAATGAGATTCCAGACCGAAGAGGCGTCTGAAGACGCTCTGGGCAGAGGTGCGATGCCAACCTGACTGTTGCCTGTTGCCCGCCATACGGCCCGACAACTAGAAGTGATAGCTTGGGATGCCACTTCATTTCGTAGCAGGACTCCTTTAACTGCCACCTGCGGCACCATTAAAGCACAGCGATGCGTAGACGATATTCTACGGCCAGTTTTTTTGGTGCCCTTCATGGCAAGCCATCCCGGGCTTACATTTCAGCAAGATAATATCCGCCCGCACACGGCGAGAGTTTCTACTGCTTGTCTTAATGCTTGGCAAACCCTTCCTTGGCCAGTAAGGTTGGTTGGTCTCCCCAGTTGAGAACATGTGGAGCATTACGGACAGGGCTCTCCAACCAGCTCGGATTCTGACGATGTAATGCCCCAATCGGACAGAATTTGTCACGATATACGTCGGAGGACATCCGACAAATCTGTCAATCAATGTCAAGCCAAATAACTGCTTGCATAATGGCCAGAGGTGAGCTAAAGCGTTACTGACTTGTTCAGTTTGTGAAGCTCTTTGTCTTGAATAAGTCATCCAATTTTTCTGAAATGTACATCACATCTGCCGATTAAAAACTTACACAATTTTCTCATTTCCCTCTAGATCGCATTAATTCCAATTACGTTATATGATTCATCCTACGACCATCATTAATTACTAACTGAAGACAACGCAGAACAGATTGTCTCAAATAAAAACTGTACCATCCATGTGACAGTAACTAGCGGCTCAGAAATCGAATAGGTTTATTCATCGTAACATTACTTCTACGAAAACTAAATACTGCATGAGAATACCAAACGTGTCGAGGTATCGATGACTATCCTCAGTATTACGGCATTAAATTATCATCAAAAAAAGAAAAACAACCCAGAAACCTTAATGTCAGCTGTAAGAAATGACTGAAAACATCACTTGATCATAAAAATACGTTTTACTGTCATATGCTCTCATATATTCTAGTTCTACTTATCCTCAGCCACCTACCGTGGAATACGAACTAAACATAGGGATTCACTTTTAACTGTGTCACTTCACATACCTTTTGGTTTCCTTAAGGATGTTGGTGATACATTTTAGTTTACAAAAAAAAGATAACTACTAAAATTGCAACAATATGTATTTTCATAATCTTACTAGGCAACGAGACGATAAATACGTAGCATAACTATGTATTTCGTAAACATGGTAATAAATTACAGAAGAAAATACGTTAACAATTTGGGTTTGTTTGTTGTTTTTCAGGCGAGTTGTATGAAACGAAGTCGAGAACTTTCAACGGAAAACTGTGTTGCTGAAATAAGAGGTAGTTAATTCTTATTTATTCGCAAAATCCATAGCGATCACGAACTCACTTACCGAATTTGTTTTCTTCATTCATAAAAAGATGTTTCAGATGAAGCATTAAGTTGGACGCCCAGTATCTCGCGATATACTTGTCCTTGTATTTTTGATGGTGACATCCTTATAAAGCTGAAACTACCTGAACGTCATTTTCGTTTAATAAATATCGAGTGCTCTCCCCTCTAGCGTGGTTTATTCTCGATAGCGAACACTCCTTTGAAACCGACACGTTCCCTGTCAATACTGCCACAAGCAGCGGACGCTGATTAACAGAGTAACGATGGCCATGGCGTCTGAATAGTTTATAATGAGGATTGCCCACAGTATCACATCATCCATTCTCACACGCTAAAAATTATTTTTTAAATATATTCTGTAGAACTTTTCGGCATACCTATCTCAGCACCATAAAACTTTATGGCAATGACGTTATCATGTTTTAAATTCTCATAACATTTACGGTAGGTTTTCAAAAGTAAGCCATGTATTTCATCCACTCTGCAAAACACAAATAACACCCACCCGATAATCTAGACTGAGCGACCGACTTTGTATGGTAACTTGATATCTTTGACGTGTTACAGGACCGACACCACTATGGTTGGTCCGGGAGACATCTTCGGTGCCCAACAACAACGGTAACCTCTTCACTACTAAGATATTCTCACACTCATGTATGAACTATTTCTGTTGGCAGCATAATCCACCAACTGCCTTACTACCCATCTAGACGGTCAAAAAGTGACGTGAAACATAGTTTTCCTCTGCTTGAAAGCGCTACCCTTCAAAAAGTTCCGTCTGCTATCTCCTAGATGGGACCACATTAATGGGTGATGACAGCCAGACGTATGGATTACATTCCAGAGACGTATGCTGTGATACCTCAGTAACAAACTAACCCTTTCGCAGAGGCGACAGTAGAACTTGGGATGGTCACCTTGCAAGTCCAGGCGTGAGCTGCATCACATTGCCCCCCCCCCCCCCCCCAAAAAAAAAGGGACAGATGACAGGAAGAAGGAAAAGGAAGAATTCGTACGCAACGCGATGCACAGTCGCAGGCATATCATTGAGTAAGTTGCGAAAGAGAGTCCGAGATAAAGAGAAATGTTATGTACTAGGGTCGTATACAGATGTGTAAAACTTGCGGAGGAATGTAACTATCACATGACAAGTAACATAGCTGGATGAAACGTGGACTGTACATGTAAATAATTACTACAGAATAGTATAGAAGGTAATAGAGAGAAATGCACAATGAGACAAAAATGACACTTTTATTCAAGGGCAATAGCTAGGCTGACGACACCGCGATTTGTGATAATCCCCTGGGCTTTGGCAATGCTCCACGTACCCTCATACGGCCAGAGGTTGGAACACATAACGCACCCAGGAACATTCGTATACGTGTATCAAGTAGAGGTTTAGTGCTGAGAGAGTACGTTCCGGCAAGAGTCGGGTAACGTATTAGTTCCACAGCCAGCGAATTGACCACATAGAGAAAATAAGAGAAATTAGGCCTAATACGGGTGATTAACGAGAATCACTCTTCCCAAGCGCTAATTGCGAATGGAACAGGGAAGGTGGAAAATATAATGGTACTAGAAATGTCCCGCACCATACACTACCATAAGGTGGATTAAGAATGGTGCGCCAGGAGGAATGGTAAATATTCAGGGATATGACAGAAACGATCATTCGAACCAAAGAAGTCTTGTAACCATGGGCTCTAAAATGCATACCTTAAGAGGTATGAACACTTGTTCATCTTAACTACTGTGAAATACATCTCTTCTCCTGAAAAAAGTGTTCGTAACTCTTAAGGAATGCGTTTTGGAACCCATGTTTACTAGATCACTCTTTTTTGTTTTGGTCCATACTACGTCT
This sequence comes from Schistocerca americana, assembly GCF_021461395.2. Taxonomy (NCBI): domain Eukaryota; kingdom Metazoa; phylum Arthropoda; class Insecta; order Orthoptera; family Acrididae; genus Schistocerca; species Schistocerca americana. The sequence continues at coordinate 110,548,652 of NC_060120.1, forward strand.
TCCCAAAATATGTAAAGCAAAAGCTTCCAATAGAAGAGATTTGCTTCATAATATCGAAGACGAGGACGTGCTCATAGATCTTAAGGTACCGGTAGGCATTTCAGAGCCCAAGTTTAGTACAATTTTTTGCTTCAGTTGTTCGTTCCTGTCATATCCGTCAATATTGACCATTCTTTCTGAGACATCCAGTAGATGTAGAAGTGTTACTTTGTTTGATTATGTCAACAAAAAAACGAAGTGTCGTCAGCTACCATAATATTATAGCATCCATAAAATATGAAGGTATAATCATTGTAACGTGCCATGACGAGAAATGAAAGGTATGAGTTAAAATAAATGTATAAAATTTGTTTTGACAGATACGAGAGAAGTCTAAATAACAGCAATGTCGTCAAATATTAAGCAGAAAATGCAGCGCCAAAGTCGGAGCGGATTATAGCGTGAGCTTATTTCGCCATGCCTTACGGACACGCAGCTGACCTCTGCCCTTGGCGGACGCACCTCGATCACGACTCACGCTAGCCGTCTGCCAGCGCGGGTCATCGGCCGCCTCAGCGCCTAATCTCTACGCAACGCAACACGCAAAACAGCTACAGTTGGCGGGATGCCTCGCGTCAGGCGCCGATAAGAAGTGAGCTGTAACAAGTGACTAGACTTCCGGGGCCGATGTCGGCTAGGATAAGATTCTACTGTGCAAAACAAATTTCACTCTACTTACAGTTAAGTAAGACTAATGGAAGTCAGTGAAAAACTTTGGTTCCTATTGAATTCCAATTACAGTTTGAAGCAGTATTATGCCCAGTATTATTTCATTCAAATTAGTATTAATAGAGGAAATAAATTCCCTAAATAAGTGTGGTCAATGTGAATTTTTACGAATTAAGGCACTTGATTGCCTACATATAGGGTGTTTCAGGAGGAACTGTTAGTGTTTTAAGAGGTGGTGGCTTAGACTAAATATTCCCTATAGCATGGGCCTTTTTTTTCTTTTAGATATGTTACTGTTAACATATAACAAAGCAAATAGGTAATGTGCTACGCAAAGACAGTTGATTACATTCAAAGTTGATTTTCATAAACTCCACCTCCGACTTCAAAAAACTTTCGAATTCTCTTAACACCAAATGTAGTTCTTCTGAGGTCGTCTTCGCGTTCTTTTATCGATGGCAGCACTCTATAAAGCGATCAGATAGTCTGTTGTTTTACGATTTTCTTTGTAGACTTCGCTTTTCAACCATCACCACAGGCAAAAATTTAAAGGCGCGGAGTACGGGAACCTTGGTGGCGGAGAAACGTCAACATTCCTGTCGATCCATTTTCAAGGGTGCGTTATGCTTGGATGATGTGTTCCCTGACGACTAGAATGTGCTCCACTCCATCACGCAGGAAGAACATTTCAATGCTTTTAGCCAAAAAAGCTCTTCCATTAATGCTGGAAACTCATTTTCAAGCAGATCTAGATGAGGGACCCTATAAGACGCTACGACAACACAACACGCCCACTCAAGTAATCGCCATCATACGTTTAAAGAGAAACGTTCTTAAAAGTGAATCTCCACAGATGTGGGTTTTTACCGACAACCTTTGTGAGCTACGAGTTGTACTGATACCCTCACAAGGGAACGTAAACAGTGTTAATGGGATTACTCGGCAATTCTGAATTAGCCAACGACAAAATTCTAATCGTCTCCCTCTGAAAGGGGTTGAATCCGCTGTAAGTCATAAGGACAGAGGGATAGTCATTAATGAGGAGTACATACGTGTGGAAAGTCTGCGTGTCATTGTAGAAGGACTAAATTTCACCAACTCAGTAATGCTTTTACTTATCCACTTTCTGTTCATGTGCATCTTCAGATGAAATACGACTGCATCAATCTCATGCAGCTTAGTGGAAACACGGGTAAACACCCTTGAATCTGGTAGTCTGCGGTTAGGAAATCGCCTACCGTACTTTCTACAAGCAACAGCAGTGTTTCCGTTACAAAACCCGTACACAAATGGCATATCGGCTTAGAATTTGTAAATATGTGCGACCTGTTTAAAAGATGCAGCAGAACTGGCCAACATATCAGAACCATTTCTACAACTGAGAAATTCAACTATGTAAACTCAAGCACAACTCCGAAACTCGGAAATCAAAACAAAAAAGAACATTCGATTTTTAAAAAATCATAGTAGCTTGAACACCACCACTTGGAATGAAAATTTATTTCTATAACTAACTGCATCTCTGTAACCAACAAAAACTGGGCACATATTATGTGGAATGCTTTATTCGAGTTGCTAAGAAGGATTTTATTCAAACAAATACAAAATTTCCCTTTGCATTATTTTTTCCCTTCTTCTCATCATTGGCAAGAACGAAACTGTATATGTTCTAATAATCCATCTTTTTGATTTGCAGCTGCTTGTATCGGCCGTGTTTGCAGTTAAAATTTTTTGGATTTGATGTCCGCCAGGGCTGGGACACATAACAAACCACAATCACACAGCGGTCTGGTGTAGTGAAAAGCGTTTTACTACGTTATTTGCGGAAAATACTTGTTATAGCTACGTATGCATCACAACACTCAGCATGATGCGGAGAATGGAAGTGCTTGCCACACGAAAACGTAAGTAAATACGAAAATAGGCGGGAAAACATAGCGAAAAACTAAATTACACTCTAGAAGATAGGTTAACTCTCAGCAAAAAAAAAGAAAAAAAAAAAAAACTTTCTCATCAACATCGTTTGGTTGCAGATGACAAGCTGCCTATAATAATTAACACAAAAGTGGTCCAGAAAATTCATGCTCACCAAATGTAAAGGTATTTACAATAAGAAACGATCTGTTGTTTGAACTGAAAATGCACATAATTTTATAATCATGTAAAACCGAAAATCCACTGACGATGGCACAGTGGTGCCGAAACATGTTTGAGTACTGAGAAAAACAGTGTTTGCATAACTGGCGGACCTCAAATCCAAAAAATTTTGTTCTAATAATGTTTATTAATAAACGAAATAAATTTGCTAGATAAGCCTGTGATCTCTGCGAATTTTTGCGAATTAGGGCGTCAAGATCGCTTAATAAGCATTTCTTTATTTACAAACTCGTAAAGTGAAGTTCAGTGGAAATTTCAATGAAACCTGTGTCTGAGCTGAGACTGTAAGTAGGCTGTTTAGGTTTTTATGTTGGTAAAGCCACATAGCGCTCTGTTTGAAAATCACTGGCTGTGCTGTGTGCAGTCTGAGGCTGGTCGGCATTCTTGCAATAGTCGCTATTGTAGCGTTGGGCAGTTGGCTGTTAACGGCGCGTAGCGTTGCGCAGTTGGAGGTGAGCCGCCAGCAGTGGTGGATGTGGGGAGAGAGATGGCGGAGTTTTGAGAGCGGATGATCTGGACGTGTGCCCATCAGAGACAGTAAGTTTGTAAGACTGGATGTCAAGAACTGATATTGCAGTAGTTCGAGTAACGAAGATTTTTGTGAGGTAACTGATTCATGAAAGGTGTAGGTTATTGTTAGTCAGGGCCATTCTTTTGTAGGGATTATTGAAAGTCAGACTGCGTTGCGCTAAAAATATTGTGTGTCAGTTTAGTGTTGATCAGAATAAGTAAAGAGAGTAATGTCTGAGTACGTTCAGTTTTGCTCAGCTGTTTGAAAAGCAAATAATGTAAGAGGTTTATTAGCACAGTAATTCATTAATTTTTCTAAGGGGACCTCTCAAGATGACTCCCCGCTTACGCAATGGTTTGACTGCAACAGACACTCGACATAGTTTTACGAGTTTTTAAGTAGCAGAAACGTCGTTATAAATAAAGAAATACTCTAAGCGATCTAGACAATTTCCGTTGAAAAAATTGAGCAGTGTCATACAGCCGTGGCTGCCTTAACAACTCAGTAGACAGTTAATTGTTCTATATTACGACACTATATGGTATTTTACAACTTCCTTTTATGACTACATTATATCCATAATAGAACGTACTAGTTCTTTACCTTTAGCAAACACCATGAAACACAAAAACATCTATGGTTACGCCAGTAGCTGTCTACGAAACGGTTCGCAATATCCTAACGTTTTGGATATTCGTTACAATCCCTAAAGCGTAGAAGGAGGTGTAGAATTCTGTCAAAATGGATTATATCTTCCCTTTTGTTGAGATAATCGGCAAGGATGGTGATGATGATGGGGAAAGCACGGGGAATTCATCTACTTTCGTACTTTACAAACTACGTTACAGTGTGTGGTAAAGGGTACTTGCGTGCAACTATCCCTTCTGTCTTTTCCTCTTTCCTTGGCGTATGGAGCGCGGGAAGAACGGCTGTCGGCATATCCCGGTATAATTTTGAATATATCTGATAAAACAGCTTTAAATCTGTACTTATAAAAAGAAAAAGTGAAATCGCGTCTCGTAACGCGTGTACAACAATATTGTGGGTCACGAATTTGGACAAAATTTCACACGTATGTTCATGACTGAAATAAATCACTCAGATCACTTTCAGACCGATAGTCCGTAGCTTCTGGGAAGAACAACGTAAATCTTAGCCCGTCGCCGAATTCCTGATGACTACAACCAATCGGCGAGTCGGGTCACTGGACCAACGGTGTAGGCCTCGTAATCAGGACTTGTGTATTCCCATTGCAGTCTGTATGCCAATGTTGAGGGAACTTTTTCTTGTGTAAAACATACTTATCGCACAAAGTACTCAGCATTAAAATGTTAGGTTTCTAATTTGTGTTTGGTATCCAAGGAATGTGATTTTTGCTTTATATTTTCATTTGATGTGTCATACTTCACATCTGTACCTCAGACATTTTTCAAACGGTAATCTTCAACAGTCGATATGTTACGCAAAAAATGTGCTGAGCACAAGCTGGCCGCTGTGGCCGAGCGGTTCTAGGCGCTTCAGGCCGGAACCGCGCTGCTGCTACGGTCGCATGTTCGAATCCAGCCTCGGGAATAGATGGGTGTGATGTCCTTAGGTTAGTTAGGTTTATGTAGTTCTATGTCTATGGGACTGATGACCTCAGATGTTAAGTCCCATAGTGCTTAGAGCCATCTGAACCGTTTTTGCTGAGAACGAGCACTATGATCTTTGATTGCCGATAGCATTGTCGTAGCTGTGTTGTAGCAAGCTGTGAGACGCAATTGAGCAATTGAGAGAGTCGGGTGTTGCTCACACTACTTCGTGGTCTAGAAATAGCTTGCAGGGCATAGAGATAAAGATACAGGGGTTGTTGAATTTTGGGAATATGATTTGGTAAAGATTAACTTGAGGAGTGAAGATCTTCAGGTACTGTTGTGGCTGCATTGTTCGCGCGCGCGTAATTTATGTTGTGTTTGAAGAACTGGAAGTTTTAGTAGCATTTTTCTTCATTGGTCCAGGCCAGTTAGTTCGATTATTGAGACATGATTAATGAAAGTTACCTATTCACATTGCTTGCACACAGAAGTTATAGATTTACAATTCGTTTACCTTCCCAGCACTTAATTTAATGGCAGAATCATATTTGCAATAAAAATTAAATTTGCTAAGACGGATTAATTGTTAAGAAAGGTGTCACAGTTTCGAAAGCCTGTAGTTTTTGAATGCTAGTCTCTTTAAGTTTTAAGTAAATGCAGCATTCTTCACCATTTCCTCACGAATTTTATTTTGTGACTCTGTGTGTCAGAATATCGCCCTGAGTGGAACACTATTGCACAAATGTAAAGCTGCAGCCTAATGTGCTCAGCATAGTGACATGTGCTTGCACTGCACTGTGTAAGGGTTTTCGTTTATATAGCTTGTCGGCTGCTGCGCTGCATTTTTATGTTCATCACCTCGAGCAGTACCGAGTTTCAGTTGGCCCAGGTAAGGCACGAAAATTTCTTAGGACCAGTTTTACATGGCAGTCATGACAATAAGCTCATTCACAATTAGGTGTTCCATTTCGAAATTAATATCAGGTATAGGTCAGGTAAGGTCCAGTTTAAATTACATCTGTTGTCAGACAGTCTCATTCTTACGAATCAGTGTTACATCCTCCAAAGACAATGTGAAAAACCTACAACAAAATTAATTTTTAAATTATCATTTAGGCCAGGGTGATGTAGTTGTTGCTGTTCGAACGAATGTATGCTTCGTAAGCACATGAACAAAGGAAGTGACACTGATGCGCGCTTCCGCCCCCTCCACATGACGTGTAGAGTGGCGGTCGACATAGGCCGTCGAGGCTGCGCTGTGGCCATCTGTTGGTCGGACCGAACATTGCTCACGGACAACTCTTACAGCGCGCGCCGCGCGGCGCCACTGTGGTGTCAGGGGACTGACAAAATGTTAATGAGCGTTGCTGCAACCGGCGTCAGATCGGATAAAACTGTCGTTTCTCAGACTGTCACATTCTCGTTCTGCACGCTTTCCGCCAGTTGCAGAACTTTCTGAGGTATGTAGGTCAGCGTGTTCCGTGAGACGTTGCAATCTAACACACACATGGAGTATTTCACCACCGGAATCAGCGTTTTTAGAGACTTCCCGATTCTGTATATCATTTTGGTACCCTAATACAGAAGTTAGCCATTAATTCTGAAAATCAAAAGCCTCTCTGCACCTTTTTACAATTTTTTGCACCACGATTTTCAGCTGTTTTCGGTTTGTACTCACTCAGAAATTACGGATGAGTTAATCACATTTATTTCTCTATTTCTAATATAATAAACTTGAAAAAAATAAATATCTGTCAAAACATAAATCGCCGGCTGGTATTTTTTGTGATCTCTCCAAGAACTTCGATTGTGTATATCGTGATACTCTTTTACAAAAACTCAAATTTTATGGAACTGATGGCTTTTCACACAGCTGATTTGAATCATGCTTGGCAAACAGAATGTTAAAGGTTGTGCTGAATAAATCAAACAATGTCGAAAAAGTAGAAAATTTTAGTTACTGGGGTAAAATCACAAAGGGAGTTCCACAGTGTTTTTGTGTCCACTCCTACCTCGTATGTGTCAATGACCTTCCACTTAACATTCAACCAGCAAAACTGGTACTTTATGTAGACGATATTAGTGTTATAATAAATCGCGTGAGAGAGAAAGCAGTAGATGATATGATCGAAATAAATACTTAGTGGTTCTCTGAAAATGGACTTGCCCTAATTTTTGAAAGAACGCATTACATTCAGTACTGTACAAAAAATAGAGTCATACCAACAACTGATGCACTATGTGACCAGAAGTATCCGGATGCCTGGCCGAAAATGACTTACAAGTTCGTGGCGCCCTTCATTGGTAATGCTGGAATTCAATACGGTGTTGGCCCACCTCTAGCCTTGATGAAAAGATTCCACTCTAGCAGGCATACGTTCAATCAGGTGCTGGAAGGCTTCTTGGGGAATGGCAGCCCGTTCTTTACAGAGTGCTGCACTGAGCAGAGGTATCCATATAGGTCGGTGAGGCCTGGCACGAAGCCGACATTCGAAAACATCCCAAAGGTGTTCTATAGGATTCAGGTCAGAACTCTGTGCAGGCCAGTCCATTACAGGGATGTTATTGTCGTGTAACCACTCCGTCACAGGCCGTGCATTACGAACAGGTGCTCGATCGTGTTGAAAGATGCAATCGCCATCCCCGAATTGCTTTTCAACAGTGGGAAGCAAGAAGGTGCTTAAAACACCAGTGCAGGCCTGTACTGTGATAGTACCACGCAAAACAACAAGGGGTGCAAGCCCCCTCCATGAAAAACACGACCACACCATAACACCACTGCCTCCGAATTTTACTGTTGGCACTGCACACGCTGACAGATGACGTCCAACGGGCATTCGGCATACCCACATCCTGCCATCGGATCGCCACGTTGTGTACCGTGATTCGTTACTCCGCACAACGTTTTTCCACTGTTCAATCGTCCAATGTTTACGCTCCTTACACCAAGCGAGGCATCGTTTGGCATTTACCGGCGTGATGTGTGGCTTATGAGCAGCCGCTCGACCATGAAATCCAAGTTTTCTCACCTCCCGCCTAACTGCCGTACTACTTGCAGTGAATCCTGATGCAGTTTCGAATTTCTGTGTCATGGTCTGCATAGATGTCTGCCTACTACACATTACGACCCTCTTCACCTGTCGGCGGACCGAGCGAGGTGGCGCAGTGGTTAGACACTGGACTCGCATTCGGGAGGACGACGGTTCAATCCCGCGTCCGGCCATCCTGATTTAGGTTTTCCGTGATTTCCCTAAATCACTCCAGGCAAATGCCGGGATGGTTCCTCTGAAAGGGCACGGCCGACTTCCTTCTCCATCCTTCCCTTATCCGATGAGACCGATGACCACGCTGTCTGGCCTCCTTCCCCAAAACCAACCAACCAACCTGTCGGCGGTGCCTATCAGTCAACAGACGACGTCGGCCTGTACGCTTTTGTGCTGTGCGTGCCCCTTCACGTTTCCACTTCACTATCATATCGGAAACAGTGCACCTAGGGGTGTTTAGGAGTGTGGAAATCTCGCATGCAGATGTATGACACAAGTGACACCCAATCACCTGACCACGTTCGACGTCCGTAAGTTCCGCGGAGCGCCCCATTCTGCTCTCTCACGATGTTTAAAGACTACTGAGGTAGCTGATATGGAGTACCTGGCAGTAGGTGGCAGCACAATGCACCCAATACGAAAAACGTATGTTTTTGGGGGTGTCCGGATACTTTTGATCACATAGTGTATAGCACATGAGCAGGAGTCAGTAAGTAACGTAGAATGCTCCAAATTTTTTATTGTACATACTGATGAAAACTTGCACTGTAAGAAGCATAGTACTGAGCTTCTCAAACAATTAAGTTCAGCTACTTTTGCTCTTCGTGTCATTGCTAATCTTGGAAAAACACATCAACCTCCTGACATATTTTGCATATTTCCACTCAATAATGTCGTAAGGAATAATTTTCTGAGGTAATTCACCACATATAAAAAAGTATTGATTGCACAACAGCGAGCAGGAAGAATAACATATGGCGTTCGCCCACGTACCGCTTCAAGGGGCTAGGCATTTCAGTTGCGGCGTCACAGTTCATATTTCCGCTCACGAGATTTGTCGTAAATAATCATCACAATTTGAGAAGAACAGTGATACTCATACCAGCAACACTAGAGGGACAAATGACCTTCATCACCCATCGCCAAAGCTGTCGGTGGCTCGGAGAGGAGTTTAATATGTAGCAGTAAAAAATAACTAAACTAAGGACATCACACACATCCATGCCCGAGGCAGGATTCCAACCTGCGACCGTAGCGGTCGCGCGATTCCAGACTGAAGCGCTTAGAACCGCTCGGCCAAACCGGCCGGCAAAGGATTCTTTAAAATGATATCTGGAACATGTGCGTAACTAACTAACTAGCATTAAGAAGTACCTTTTCTATTTCTTGGTGGTGACTAATATCGAACAACTATGTCCATTTTCAAACCATCTACATAATAAGTGTTACAATACAGGGTGGTCCAATGATAGTGACCGGGCCAAATATCTCACGAAATAAGCGTCAAACGAAAAAACTACAAAGAACTAAACTCGTCTAAATGAAGGGGGAAACCAGATGGCGGTATGGTTGGCCCGCTAGATGGCGCTGACATAGATCAAACGGATATCAACTGCGTTTTTTAAAATAGGAACCCCCATTTTATTACATATTCGTGTAGTACATAAAGAAATACGAATGTTTTAGTTGGACCACTTTTTTCGCTTTGTGATGGATGGCGCTGTAATAGTTAGAAACATATGGCTCACAATTTTAGACGAACAGTTGGTAACAGGTAGGTTTTTTAAATTAGAATACAGAACGTAGGTACGATTGAACATTTTATTTCGGTTGTTCCAATGTGACACATGAACCTTTGTGAACTTACCATTTGTAGTTTTTTCGTTTGAGATATTTGGCCCGGTCACGATCAATGGACCACCCAGATACTCGAAAGACTATGTGCAAATATTGACCGTCTCCAATGTCTGTCCTAAGTGGTCCGTTTTCTGTTGCTGAGTTGGCCAGAGAGACGTTATGATCATCACTGCAGGAGCAGTTTTTGTACACAGGCTTTCGCCTATATTGTCACATAATACGGATGGTTTGAAAATGAACATAGGTGTTCGAAACTATTCCGCTCAAAAGTTAAAAATGATACTTCTTAACTCAACTTGTGACAGAGCTACAACTTTTTATTTCTATTAGAATTATTACCTTAAGATAATCCAATAATCAAATAAATGCTCTGTGGCATAAGAGCAAAAATACACCTAGGTGATATGCAAATAAACAGATGGCGGTAGTATTGCATAGACAAGTATAAAAGGGCAGCGCATTGGTGGAGCTGTCGTTTGTACTCAGGTGAGTCATATGAAGAGGATCCCAACGTGATTATGGCCGCACTACCGGACTTAACAGACTTAGAACGCGGAATGGTAGCTGGAACTAGACGCTTGGGACATGGGAAATCGGTAAGGAATTCAATATTCCATCATCCACAGAGTCAAGGGCGTGCCGAGCATTATCTCCCACCGTGGACAACGCAGTGGCAGACTGCGTTCATTTAACGACCGAGAGCAGTGTACGCTTAGAGTTGTCAGTGCTAACAGACAAGCAACACTGCGTGAAATAGTCGCAGAAATCAGCGTCGGACGTACGAGGAACATATTAGTTAAGAACAGTGCGGTGAAATTTGGCGTTAATGGTCTATGGCAGCAGACGACCGTCGCGAGCGCCCATACTAACAGCACGACATTGCATGCAGCACCCCTCCTGGGCTCGATGGACCCTAGACGACTGGAAAACCGTGGGCTGGTCAGATGAGTCCCGATTTCAGTTCGTAGGGCCCGTTTCACACTGGGACACTGGTGACGGTCGCCAATGACGGTCCTCGGTAATTGTGGTGAACACTCCTGGATCACCGGTGTCCGACACCGCAGGTATTGCCAACTGATTCGTTAGTGCAATGGGCTCGAGCGAGGGGGAACTTTTGTTGGCACTTCTAAGCAGGAGGAGGAGGAGGAGAATGGAGACAAAACGTTTATTATACGTACATCCACAACTTCATGATCGGCTGGAGAAACGATTGTTTTATACTCTTTATGTCGTTTGAGGATACGTTAACTATTCAGGGATTGCAGGACATGTCACCTCGTTTAGACCGCGCATGAAAAATTGCGAACAGTGTCAGAGATGACTTTGGAAACTACTTCGTTAGCCCTGAAGGTGAAGTGGCTTGGCAGCTGCAAAAAATGTAATTGCTAGAAATGTTACGTGAATGTTAATGTGGTTAGGCCCCATTGTTCATCTGGCACTGTATTTTTGATGAGCATTGTGCAATTATCACTATGTTAACTGTAAGAAGTCACATTATTGTATTCACTGAACTTATAATTAAAATTATAGTGTCAGGAACTTGTACTTCAATAATATCATAATAAATAAATATAATTCATTATTGTAGTATCCACATATACGTAAATGATTGTAATGAAGAATAATATTTTAACTCTAGTTTTGGCGGAAAGGAAACAAAAGAAAAATTCGGAGTAGGTATTAAAACCCATGGAGAAGAATTAAAAACTTGGCTCTGAGCACTATGGGACTTAACATCTATAGTCATCAGTCCCCTAGAACTTAGAACTACTTAAACATAACAAACCTAAGAACAGCACACAACACCCAGTCATCACGAGGCAGAGAAAATCCCTGACCCCGCCGGGAATCGAACCCAGGAACCCGGGCGTGGGAAACGAGAACGCTACCGCACGACTACGAGCTGCGGACAAATAAAAACTTTGAGGTTCGCCGATGACATTTTAATTCTGTCAGAGACAGCAAAGGACTTGGAAGAGCAGTTGAACGGAATGGACAGTGTCTTGAAAGGAGGATATAAGATGAACATCAACAAAAGCAAAACGAGGATAATGGAATGTAGTCGAATTAAGTCGGGTGATGCTGAGGGAATTAGATTAGGAAATGAGACACTTAAAGTAGTAAAGGAGTTTTGCTATTTGGGGAGCAAAATAACTGATGATGGTCGAAGTAGAGAAGATATAAAATGTAGACTGGCAATGGCAAGGAAAGCGTTTCTGAAGAAGAGAAATTTGTTAACATCGAGTATAGATTTAAGTGTCAGGAATCCTGAAAGTATTTGTATGGAGTGTAGCCATGTATGGAAGTGAAACATGGACAATAAATAGTTTGGACAAGAAGAGAATAGAAGCTTTCGAAATGTGGTGCTACAGAAGAATGCTGAAGATTAGATGGGTAGATCACATAACTAAGGATGAAGTATTGAATAGAATTGGGGAGAAGAGGAGTTTGTGGCACAACTTGACAAAAAGAAGGGACTGGTTAGTAGGACATGTTCTGAGGCATCAAGGGATCACCAATTTAGTATTGGAGGGCAGCGTGGAGGGCAAAAATCGTAGAGGGAGACCAAGAGATAAATACACTAAGCAGATTCAGAAGGATGTAGGTTGCAGTAAGTACTGGGAGATGAAGAAGCTTGCACAGGATAGGGTAGCATGGAGAGCTGCATCAAACCAGTCTCAGGACTGAAGACCACAACAACAACAACAAGGCGGAACGCCTAAAGACGCAGAAGAAAAGGGGACGAGGGATGCAAATGTGCTTGAAGGTAACTACCCTCCTAGCCATCACTTTGTTGCTATATTCATCGCTTTTGACATCCCAGATAGCTGGACGACTTTCTAATTCACTTATAAAATCTTCCGTGTTAATGAAATCTAAACTCATGGCTACAGTGTGTAAGGTATAATATACAGGGTGATTCAAAAAGAATACCACAACTTTAGGAATTTAAAACTCTGCAACGACAAAAGGCAGAGCTAAGCACTATCTGTCAGCGAATTAAGAGAGCTATAAAGTTTCATTTAGTTGTACATTTGTTCGCTGGAGGCGCTGTTGACTAGGCGTCAGCGTCAGTTGATGCTAAGATGGCGACCGCTCAACAGAAAGCTTTTTGTGTTATTGAGTACGGCAGAAGTGAATCGACAACAGTTGTTCAGCGTGCATTTCGAACGAAGTATGGTGTTAAACCTCCTGATAGGTGGTGTATTAAACGTTGGTATAAACAGTTTACAGAGAATGGGTGTTTGTGCAAAGGGAAAAGTTCTGGACGGCCGAGAACGAGTGATGAAAATGTAGCACGCATCCAGCAATCATTTGTTCACAGCCCAGGAAAATCGACTCGCAGAGCTAGCAGAGAGGATGGAGCGCCACCACATTGGCACTTATCTGTCTGTAACTACCTGAACGTCAACTACCCGAGGCGATGGATCGGCCGCCAGGCAGCCCGTGACAGAGCACTTCATCACTGGCCTCCAAGAAGCCCTGATCTTACCCCCTGCGATTTTTTCTTATGGGGTTATGTTAAGGATATGGTGTTTCGGCCACCTCTCCCAGCCACCATTGATGATTTGAAACGAGAAATAACAGCAGCTATCCAAACTGTTACACCTGATATGCTACAGAGAGTGTGGAACGAGTTGGAGTATCGGGTTGATATTGCTCGAGTGTCTGGAGGGGGCCATATTGAACATTTCTGAACTTGTTTTTGAGTGAAAAAAAACCTTTTTAAATACTCTTTGTAATTATGTATAACAGAAGGTTATATTATGTTTCTTTCATTAAATACAAATTTTTAAAGTTGTGGTATTCTTTTTGAATCACCCTGTATAACGAATGTTTCGCGGCACTGTCTAAGAAATGACTGCTCATCTGATGGCAAATCTGCAGCGCTGTGTCTGTGATCTGTGTCCCAGTGTGAACACTCCAATTCAAACTATTGCATGTCCGGCGGTGACTGCTGCGACCACAGTGACCTTGTCCGTCACATGTGGCGAGGGTGAGTCACTGCTGCGTCACAGTGGCCCGGTGAAGCGATGTAGTGTCCCGGTGTCAATGCTCCAGTTCAAACGAATGTATCTCTGTCGGTGACCGTCGCTGGTGACCGTCACCAGTGTCCCACTGTGAAACGGGCCTAAGAGCTGATGGTAGGGTTCGAGTGTTGCGCAGGCCTCACGAAGCCATGAACCCAAGTTGTCAAATGGCACTGTTCGAGCTGGTGGTGACTCCATAATGGTGTGGGCGGTGTTACATTACATGGGACCCATCACTGACTGTAAATTGTTATGATCAGTTACTTGGAGGCCATTTGCAGGTATTCGTGGACTTCATGTTGCCAAACAAAGATGAAATTTTTGTGGCTGACAATCCGCCATGTCACTGGGACACAATTGTTCGGATTGGTTTGAAGAACACTCTGGACAGTTCGAGCGAATGAGTTGGCCACTCAGATCGCTTGACATGAATCCCATTGAATATTTATGGGATATCATCGAGAGATCAGTCTGTGCACAAAATCGTGTATCGGTAACATTTTCGCAATTGTGAACAGCTGTAGAGACAGCATGGCTCAATATTTCTGCAAGGGACTTCCAACGATTTGTTGAGTTGAGTTGCTGCACTGCGCCGGATAAAAAAGGTACGACACTATATTAGCCGGTATCCCATGACTCTTTCCCTTAAGTGTGAATTTAAATGTTAGGAACCCATTTCTGAAGGTCTCCGTCTGGAGTGTAGCCTTGCACAAAAGCTAAACGTAGACGACAAGCAGTTAAGACAAGAAGAGAATAGAAGCTTCTGAAATCCAGAATGAGATTTTCACTCTGCAGCGGAGTGTGCGCTGATATGAAACTTCCTGGCAGATTAAAACTGTGTGCCGGACCGAGACGCGAACTCGGGACCTTTGCCTTTCCCCGGCAAGTGCTCTACCATCTGAGCTACCCAAGCACGACTGACGCCCCGTCCTCACAACTTTACTTCTGGCAGTATCTCGTCTCCTACCTTCCAAACTTTACAGAATCTCTCCTGCGAACCTTGCAGAACTAGCACTCCTGAAAGAAAGGATATTGCGGAGACATGGCTGAGCCATAGCCTGGGGGATGTTTCCAGAATGAGATTTTCACTCTGCAGCGGAGTGTGCGCTGATATGAAACTTCTGTAAAGTTTGGAAAGTAGGAGACGAGGTACTGGCAGAAGTAAAGCTGTCAGGAGGGGGCGTGAGTCGTGCATGCGTAGTTCAGTTGGTAGAGCAATTGCCCGCGAAAGGCAAAGGTCCCGAGTTCGAGTTTCGGTCCGGCACACAGATTTTCATTAGGTCATTCCATTATACAGTGACGGTTGTCCATATTCACAACTGCAAATACATTTCAGGTATACTTCTAGTTTCGACGCGTAAATTAAAAATAACGCCCAGTTTCTATCTTGATTCATGTAGAAGGTAAAGAGTTGTGAAATTGGAATGCTCTTTTTGAAACACCCTGTATTTGTACTTGCATGGCCGACCGTGGTGGCCGAGCTGTTATAGGCGCTACAGTCTGGAACCTCGCTAGCGCTACGGTCGCAGGTTCGAATCCTGCCTCGGGCATGGATGTGTGTGACGTCCTTAGGTTAGTTAGGTTTAAGTAGTTCTAAGTTCTAGGGGACTCATGACCACAGATGTTAAGTCCCATAGTGCTCAGAGCCATTTGAACCATTTTTTGATAAATTCTGCATAAGTAAGCGAGAGACATCATTTACCGGATACACCCCTTCTTCAAGCGGAAAGCACGCGCATGCGCTTACCCCAGCTGTCGCTTGGAATTGTCAATAATGTAATTCCCGTTCGTGCCTCGACTTGCGCAAACTGCCATCGTTCGTGGATTGGGCTTCAGTTTTGTGAACACGGACGAATCGTCGCATCTCCTATACCTACTAAAATAACCAGACATTAATATTATTGGCCATTTGTAGTCCACTTTGAACGGAGGGGTCGTGTTCGCTATCCACGTCCATTATAGTCACCTGAAGTTGCCACTGTTTTGCAGCAAGTGCTGTGACTTGGCAAGACAGCCAAGCCACTACGAGGTGAAGCCGAAAGGCACGCGTTTAAGCTCACGCAGGCTGGCGTGAGGTCTGGAACAGGTCAGGGATATGAGACTAGCAAAAATAGTGCGTATCTGTTGGAATACTTAACTTTAATCCATAATTGGTGAACATCGGTCTGACGGTACATGCATCACAAGATAAATAGCAATTGATAATGGCGCCTTGCTAGGTCGTAGCAAATGACGTAGCTGAAGGCTATGCTAACTATCGTCTCGGCAAATGAGAGCGTAATTTGTCAGTGAACCGTCGCTAGCAAAGTCGGCTGTACAACTGGGGCGAGTGCTAGGAAGTCTCTCTAGACCTGCCGTGTGGCGGCGCTCGGTCTGCAATCACTGACAGTGGCGACACGCGGGTCCGACGTATACTAACGGACCGCGGCCGATTTAAAGGCTACCACCTAGCAAGTGTGGTGTCTGGCGGTGACACCACAGAAAGTATAGTGTAAGATTCCCTTGAAAAGCACACAGGACCTTTATTTATCCATTCCGAGTCGACTGGAAGCTGTTTTGAAAGGCAACGGCGTGCCTATTCCGTATCAGGCATGGTAATGTGTTTTGTTCTTCATATTTCCCCGTTGTTTTCCGCCCCGTCTATATCGAGAGCAAGAGCGGTCGTGTCACACTTCCCCGTGGCACTCCTGACGATATGTTTTTCTCTTAACAACACTCGTCGTCCAGAGGAACTTTATCATTTCTGTTAGTTAGTCTTCGAACCACTAGCGTACCTGAGAACGTATTTCGCATGCTCGGATCTTCGTTAACTGTCTGCAATGTGGCACAGTTCAAACATTTTCCGGAATTCTCGGAATATCGAATCTGCCTGTTGTTAACAACTCCAGCAATAAAATCAAATCAATATGGAATGTTGTCAGAAGGGAGACAGGAAAAGTAACCGCTGGGGCAGGTAGTGTTACTGCTAAAGAAAATGAGACAATCTTAACCAACAGTACACAGGTAGCCAATGTATTTAACAATCACTTCTTAAGTGTAGGATAAAAAATTGGTGAGAACAGTTCCAGAGAAAAAGCCAGGCAGTACATGGAAGAGTCAGTTTTTAAAAATTGTAGTCAGATTAAGTTTCATCTAACAATCTCTTGTTAAATAAGGAAAATTATTAAATCTTTGAAAAATAAGTGTTCTGCTGGAGTAGATGACATCTCTAACAAGTTATTAAAACACTGTGGATCAATTACAGCTGATGTTTTGAGTCACATTGTAATGCTTCACTGACTCAGGGTATTTTTCCAGACAGGTTAAAATATGCCATTATCTGGCCTCTCTACAAAAAGGGGGAAACCACAGATGTCTATAATTACCGGCCTTGTTTACAGCATTTTCAAAAATCTTTGAGAAAGTAATGTACTCAAGAGTGGTTAGCCATGGGATACTCAGTAAATCACAGTTCGGATTTCAGAAATGCTGTTCCACTGAGACGGCAATATACAGTTTCACTGTCCACATAATAGAGTCTTTAAATAGTAAAATGTCACCAGTAGGAATATTCTGTGACTTATTCAAAGCATTTGATTGTGTGAACCATGACATTATGTTGGAGAAATTACAATTCTATGGTATAAATGGAACAGCATATGAGTGGTTTAACTCATATCTACAGAACAGGAAGCAAAAAGTCTCTTTATATACTTCAAGTGATTCAAAGGAGTTTGGCACTTCATCTAACTGGCGTGAAATAACATTAGGTGTTTCACAAGGTTCGATCATGGGTGCCCCCTGTTCTTGATATACGTGAATGACCTCCCTTCTTATGTGAAACAAGATGCTGAACTGACACTGTTTGCTGATGATACAAGCATAATTATTAATCCAGTAAAAGAAAGTCCGATAGAAAATGATTCAAATAAGGTCTTTGGAAAAGTTATTAATTGGTTTTCTGCGCATGGGCTTGCTTTGAAATTTGAAAAAACACATTACATCCAATTTTCTGCTGCAAAAAGTACACTTCCTTCAATAAACATAACACATCAAAAGAAGTCAGTAGCCAGGGTACAGCATACTAAGTTTTTGGGTGTACATATAGATGAGAATCTTAATTGGAAAATTCATATTTCGGATCTCCTAAAGCGACTAGGTTCAGCAACTTTTGGAATCAGAATAACTGCCAATTTTGAGGGTGTAGAAATTAGTAAGCTAACATACTTTGCATACTTCCACTCTCTGATGTCATACGGAATAATATTCTGGGGCAACTCAACGCTTAGGCAAAAGGTATTCACTGCTCAAAAGAAAGTAGTTACAATAATGTGTGCGGTTCATAGTCGCACATCTTGTAGGCATCTGTTTAAAAGGTTAGGAATTCTTACAACTGCTTCACAGTACACTTACTCATTAATGAAATTTCTCTCAACAACATGGGCCAGCTTAAAATCAACAGCTACATTCATGATTACAACACCAGAAAAAAGAAAGACCTACGCTATCCTTTACTTAACCTATATTTGGCACAGAAAGGGGTAAAATATGCTGCTATAAAACTTTATGATAAATTACCAAATGAAATAAAATGTCTGACAGACAGCAGTAATAGTTTCAAAAACAAATTGAAATCATATATCCTTGACAACTCCTTCTATACCATAGATGAATTCTTGAATATGAGTAAATAAATCTGGAGATGTAATATATGCATTTTGTGCCATTTAAGGGAATGGGATAGGCAATAGAAATATTTAGGTATACCACTACAATGTAAACAAAAAAAACTTGTTTCCTGTGCGCATTTCTTGTGCATTTGACACTTTCCACATCAAAACGGTTTTCCGTGCTATTGATCAATGGAACACGTAAATAAGTAACTAACTAACTTCATCCATGACTTGTAGGACGCCTGCCGTTTTCTCCAGTCGATTGGTACTTTTCACGATAAATGGCAAGATAACATTCAGGGTGAAAAACCCCTGAAGCGACGTAGATGAAGCTGAAAGAAGTAATTTAATATAGGACTCATGGGGCCGCAAATGTCGGGAAACACCCCGAAAGTGGACGACAAAAGTTGAACATGTGACCTTACCAGATGACGTACATCGCTATACGTGCAGCGGCGGAGTCTGTCGATCTGGGGCATCTGATCGCCCCAACCCAAGTCAAGTACTTACATCGGTGTGGCTCCGGGCCTACTTGTGCGACTTGAGCACATGGGGCTCAGGGTTCGAGTCTTTCAGGCAATACTCTTCTGCACTGCATTAGACAGATACGAGGGGCGTTTGAAAAGTCCGTGCAAAAATAAACACTACTTACGTGTTTGGGGTAAACTTTTTTATTTATCGACATAGTCTCCTTTTGGACTTATACACTTCGTCCAACGCTGTTCTAATTTGTTCATCCCTTCCGAATAATAGGAATTGTCCAAGTCTGCAAAACAGCTATTAGTTGCTGCAATCACCTTCTCGTTTGAATAAAATTTTGCCCCGCCAGCCATTTCTTCAAATTGGGGAACAATTAGTAGTCTGAGGGAGCCATGTCTGGAGAACAGGGGGGATGTTAAACGAGTTGGAATCCTATTTCCATTAATTTTGTGACCACAACTGCTGAGGCGTGTGCTGGTGCATTGTCGTGATGGAAAAGGGCTTTTTTGCGGTCCAATCGCCGGCGTTTTTCTAGCAGCTCGGTTTTCAAACGGTCCAGTAACGATGAATAATATGCACCTGTAATAATATAACCCTTTTCCAGATAGTCGATAAGGATTATCCCTTGCGAATACCAAAAGACAGTCGCCATAAGCTCTCCGGCCGAAGGAATGGTCTTCGCCTTTTTTGGTGCAGATTCTCCCTTGGTAACTCATTGTTTAGATTGTTGTTTGGGGTCAAGAGTATAGTAATGTATCCACGTTTCATCCACAGTGACGAAACGACGCTTAAAGTCTTGCGGATTAATCCTGAACAGCTGCAAACCATCCTTGAAACACTTCACACGAGTCCGTTTTTGGTCAAGCGTGAGCAATCGCGGAACCCATCTTGCGGATAGCTTTCTCATGTCCAAATGCTAATGCAAAATATTATGTACCCGTTCATTCGAGATGCCCACAGCACTATCAATCTCACGCACCTTACCTCTTCTGTCATCCATCACCATATCATGAATTTTATCAATCATTTCTGGAGTCGTGACCTACACAGGGCGTCCAGAAAATTCAGCATCACTTGTGCCCATATGGCCACTTCAAAAATTTTGAAACCACTTATAAACTGTTCTAATCGAAGGTGCAGAGTCGCCATAATTTTTATCAAGCTCCTCTTTAGTCTCCTGAGGTGTTTTGCGTTTCATAAAGTAATGTTTAATCACTGCACGAAATTTTTTTTCGTCCATTTTTTGACAATCACTCGACTTCCTTGATTCACACGAATGCCAAACACAAAGAAATAGACCAATATGGCTGGAACTTGGTGTGCGTTCTTTCCAAAGTTGCTACTATCAAAACATGACCTCTATACATGCCGGTGGTGCCATCTCTGGGACTTTGCTCGGACTTTTCAAACGCCCCTCGTATGTGTTTATACTAAAGTAAGAGTTATTATTTTATTTAGCGGTTTTGCGGTCTCCTCTGGATGACTGCAAAGTACAGTACAATAAAATGTTACCGTATTTCGTCACAAGTAAGTAAGTATAAGCTTCCGAACTGCACCGCTACCAGTAAATGATCTACCTGTTCTTTACTAAATAAAGTCTGTAAACAAAAAAAGAAGGTACAAAAGGAAAGAAACACAATATAACAACTGCTTTTGCTTGGTTGCAGCGAGAACAGTAATTTTTTGACTTCAGATCACATTTAAAAGGTGTTCGAATACCGAGTAGCCTAGTGGACCGACGTGTAGCACTGCCCCCTACCGACGAGTATGTCGGCAAGCCCAGTCGCTGTACGTGCGGCGAGGTACGTCATCTGGTGGCGTCACGTGTTCAACACTTGTCATTCACTTCTGGGGTATTTCCCGACATTTGCGGCCCCATGTATCATACATTAGAGTACTTGTCTCGGCGAAATCTAAGTCGTTTCGGGTTTCTTTCTCTTTAATGTCAGAATCAGCCCGTATGAGTGAGAGGCCAACGCTGGAGGCCGCGCAGGGCACCCGTGCGGTCTGTGCACCTTGCCACGGTTCGCGCGGCTCCCCTCGTCTACATCTACATCTACATCTACATCCATACTCCGCAGGCCACCTGACGGTGTGTAGCGGAGGGTACCTTGAGTACCTCTATCGGTTCTCCCTTCTATTCCAGTCTCGTATTGTTCGTGGAAAGAAGGATTGTCGGTATGCCTCTGTGTGGGCTCTAATCTCTCTGATTTTATCCTCATGGTCTCTTCGCGAGATATACGTAGGACGGAGCTCTATACTGCTTGATTCCTCGGTGAAGGTATGTTCTCGAAACTTCAACAAAAGCCCGTACCGAGCTACTGAGCGTCTCTCCTGCAGAGTCTTCCACTGGAGTTTACCTATCATCTCCGTAACGCTTTCGCGATTACTAAATGATCCTGTAACGAAGCGCGCTGCTCTCCATTGGATCTTCTCTATCTCTTCTATCAATCCTATCTGGTGCGGATCCCACACTGCTGAGCAGTGTTCAAGCAGTGGGCGAACAAGCGTACTGTAACCTACTTCCTTTGTTTTCGGATTGCATTTCCTTAGGATTCTTCCAATGAATCTCAGTCTGGCATCTGCTTTACCGACGATCAACTTTATATGATCATTCCATTTTAAATCACTCCTAATGCGTACTCCCAGATGACTTATGGAATTAACTGCTTCTAGTTGCTGACCTGCTATATTGTAGCTAAATGATAAGGGATCTTTCTTTCTATGTATTCGCAGCACAATACACTTGTCTACATTGAGATTCAATTGCCATTCCCTGCACCATGCGTCAATTCGCTGCAGATCCTGCTGCATTTCACTACAATTTTCCATTGTTACAACCTCTCGATATACCACAGCATCATCCGCAAAGAGCCTCAGTGATCTTCCGATGTCGTCCACAAGGTCATTTATGTATATTGTGAATAGCAACGGTCCTACGACACTCCCCTGCGGCACACCTAAAATCACTCTTACTTCGGAAGACTTCTCTCCATTGAGAATGACATGCTGCGTTCTGTTATCTAGGAACTCTTCAATCCAATCACACAATTGGTCTGATAGTCCAAATGCTCTTACTTTGTTCATTAAACGACTGTGGGGAAGTGTATCGAACGCCTTGCGGAAGTCAAGAAACACGGCATCTACCTGGGAACTCGTGTCTATGGCCCTCTGAGTCTCGTGGGCGAATAGCGCGAGGTTTTAGTCCTCCCTTGGGCATGGGTGTGTGTGTTGCTCTTATGCTAAGTTAGTTTAAGTTAGATTAAGTAGTGTATAAGTCTAGGGACCGATGACCTCAGCAGTTTGGTCCCATAGAACTTACAACAAATTTCCGCTGGAGAGTACTCTCTCGGTAGGAGACTTCCTGTGGCGACTCCACGAGAACCAAAGGAGAACAGGGTCTCACACGGTTACAATTCGCTTCCCTTCTGCTCGCCCAGCCCACACTGCTGGAGGCTCTGACGCGGCGGCAGGTGTTTGAGGTTCCCTGGTGACAGCTGCGCCCCTCGCCGCTTTGTTTGCTCAGCAGATAACGCAGTCACAAGGCTTGCGTCGTACACACTGCGCTGCAAACCCACTCTGCTCTGCACCAGCTGCGTGCGTCTATTATGGTCTGTCTGCACGATGCCTCCTTCCTTGTGCGCAATCGCAGACGCGCGGGAATAAAATGGCACACACGAAGGTTTGTGGAAAGAGCGCATGCAGGCTTAGGCGTTCTCGTGTCCACACGTTGCCTCATTGCGCAAGCAGTACGCAGTGGTTTCCCTTCGTTGCTTGGGAGCTTGTGCTGCGTTGAAAAGGTGAAGGAAAAAGAAAACGCAAAAGCGACTGTAGGTAAAGAAGTATCTAAATAACAGAGGTGCGAAAAATACAAAGTGACAACGTTTTGTCTGCAAATTTCAGAAGGAGGTAACAGCGAGATTTTACATATTCTGCTTGAGAAACTGCCGCGATAAGGCTCACAAGAACATTTCGTTAGCTAGTAACCGGCAACTTATACATATACCACTCTGAACAATTTATTTCGTATCCCAAAACAAAGAATTTCAGTGATTATTCCTGTTGTTGTTGTTGCGGTCTTCAGTCCTGAGACTGGTTTGATGCAGCTCTCCATGCTACTCTATCCTGTGCAAGCTTTTTCATCTCCCAGTACCTACTGCAACCTACATCCTTCTGAATCTGCTCAATGTATTCATCTCTTGGTCTCCCTCTACGATTTTTACCCTCCACGCTGCCCTCCAATACTAAATTGGTGATCCCTTGATGCCTCAGAACATGTCCTACCAACCGATCCCTTCTTTTGGTCAAGTTGCGCCACAAACTTCTCTTCTCCCCAATACTATTCAATACTTCCTCATTAGTTATGTGATCTACCCATCTAATCTTCAGCATTCTTCTGTAGCACCACATTTCGAAAGCTTCTATTCTCTTCTTGTCCAAACTATTTATCGTCCATGTTTCACTTCCATACATGGCTACACTCCATACAAATACTTTCAGAAACGACTTCCTGACACTTAAATCTATACTCGATGTTAACAAATTTCTCTTCTTCAGAAACGCTTTCCTTGCCATTGCCACTCTACATTTTATATCCTTTCTACTTCGACCATCATCAGTTATTTTGCTCCCCAAATAGCAAAACTCCTTTACTACTTTAAGTGTCTCATTTCCTAATCTAATTCCCTCAGCATCACCCGACTTAATTAGACTACATTCAATTATCCTTGTTTTGCTTTTGTTGATGTTCATCTTATATCCTCCTTTCAAGACACTGTCCATTCCATTCAACTGCTCTTCCAAGTCCTTTGCTGTCTCTGACAGAATTACAATGTCATCGGCGAACCTCTAAGTTTTTATTTCTTCTCCATGAATTTTAATACCTACTCCGAATTTTTCTTTTGTTTCCTTTACTGTTTGCTCAATATACATTTTGAACAACATCGGGGAGAGGCTACAACCCTGTCTTACTCCCTTCCCAACCACTGCTTCCCTTTCATGTCCCTCGACTCTTATAACTGCCATCTGGTTTCTGTACAAATTGTAAATAGCCTTTCGCTCCCTGTATTTTACCCCTGCCACCTTTAGAATTTGAAAGAGAGTATTCCAGTCAACATTGTCAAAAGCTTTCTCTAAGTCTACAAATGCTAGAAATGTAGGTTTGCCTTTTCTTAATCTTTCTTCTAAGATAAGTCGTAAGGTCAGTATTGCCTCACGTGCTCCAGTGTTTCTTCGGAATCCAAACTGATCTTCCCCGAGGATGGCTTGTACTAGTTTTTCCATTCGTCTGTAAAGAATTCGTGTTAGTATTTTGCAGCTGTGACTTATTAAACTGATAGTTCGGTAATTTTCACATCTGTCAACACCTGCTTTCTTTGGGATTGGAATTATTATATTCTTCTTGAAGTCTGAGGGTAGTTCGCCTGTTTCATACATCTTGCTCACCAGATGGTAGAGTTTTGTCAGGACTGGCTCTCCCAAGGCCGTCAGTAGTTCCAATGGAATGTTGTCTACTCCGGGGGCCTTGTTTCGACTCAGGTGTTTCAGTGCACTGTCAAACTCTTCACGCAGTATCATATCTCCCATTTCATCTTCATCTACATCCTCTTCCATTTCCATAATATTGTCCTCAAGTGCATCGCCCTTGTATAGATTCTCTATATACTCCTTCCACCTTTCTGCTTTCCCTTCTTTGCTTAGAACTGGGTTTCCATCTGAGCTCTTGATATTCATACAAGTCGTTCTCTTATCTCCAAAGGTCTCTTTAATTTTCCTGTAGGCAGTACCTATCTTACCCCTAGTGAGATAGGCCTCTACATCCTTACATTTCTCCTCTAGCCATCCCTGCTTAGCCATTTTGCACTTCCTGTCGATCTCATTTTTGAGACGTTTGTATTCCTTTTTGCCTGCTTCATTTACTGCATTTTTATATTTTCTCCTTTCATCAACTATTCCTGAATATGAGAAATATTTAAGGGAGGTCGTTCGTCACTATCTAAAGGTTAATTAGTTTTCAAAAATGTTCAAATGTGTGTGAAATCTTATGGGACTTAACTGCTAAGGTCATCAGTCCCTAAGCTTACACACTACTTAACCTAAATTATGCTAAGGACAAACACACACACCCATGCCCGAGGGAGGACTCGAACCTCCGCAGGGACCAGCCGCACAGTCCAGGACTGCAGCGCCCAAGACCGCTAGGCTAATCCCGCACGGCTAATTGCTTTTCAATGCGTCATTTTTATTTTATTTTATAAAAAATGTTGGTTACGCGACTTTAATCATGAAAGATAATATGTAAATTGAGATCCTCAGACTCGACCAGGTTGGAAATTTCGTAAACCCCAGATTCCACTGGAAGGGAGTTTGTGTTTTCCAGTTTTGTATTTTTTGCATCGTCGGTGTCATTCGTTTCTATTTCTAGTAGTTTGTTGAGGAGCTGCACGTACCTCAGATTTCTTTTGTTCATATGACGGGCAGCCACAGCATGAATATTCGTTCAAATGGCTATGAGCACTCACTACGGGGCTTAACATGTGAGGTCATCAGTCCCCTATAACTTAGAACTACTTAAACCTAACTATCCTAAAGACATCACACACATCCATGCCCGAGGCAGGATTCGAACCTGCGACCGTAGCAGCCGCGCGGTTCCGGACTGAAGCGCCTAGAACCGCTCGGTCACCACGGCCGGCTTGAATATTCGTCCACAGTTTTCATGTACTACACTTTTCTTAAGGTCTGGCTTTCTCTTCGTTGATTTACTGCTTCGAAACTTGGGGTTTCTTGTTCTTTATGGTAATATGATCTGAAACTTTTGATCTAATACTTAACCCTCAATGCATCACATCTCAAATTTTTATTCAAGTAATCTTTAGAAGAGGCATTCCATAGACTTTCCGTTATTTGAAATCATCTATAAATTTAAGCGTGCTTTCTTTAGACTAAACAGACATTATTGAACATAAATCTCTTTACGGCATAACCTCAACACACTAAAAAGTCAAACACACATGGGTCCCCGCTGCCTGTGGTCTGCTAAAAAGCGCAAAGATCCCCCGGAAGCAATGCGCTTTAAGCAAGGCCTCCAGGCCTCCACTTCCAGGAAATTACGTATTCACAAATGCGCATGCGTAATTTCGCTGTTGGAAGTTCATGCGCATGCGTAAAGTTGAACACAAAAAAGGCATCGTGTGGACGCACCTTTGCTGAAAAGCTGGCACTCAGTGGAGAAATAGACGGGCATAAAGAACAGACGTAGAAGTAGGGAGCGTTACAGGACCGTTATTGTTTATAATACACTGTTCGATAAAACAAGTGAAACATCCAGAAAGAAAAGAGGGAATGAAATGAAACTTCACGTCTTGAGACGGCATTTTACGCTATTGGAATGATAACTAAATCGAGTGAAATTTACAAAGAACTAGACAGTATGAGCCCAATTGTCAGTATTACATTGCACCCCCGTTGCCTTGATGCATGCATGCACTGACTCGGCTAGGAAGGGAGTCAAAAACTCACAGAATATGTCTCATTATACACCATAATATCCCCAACAATACTTTGAAAGCCGCTGCATAATCTACACTACTGGCCATTACAATTGCTACGCCACGAAGATGACGTGCTACAGACGCGAAATTTAACCGGTAGGAAGAAGATGCTGTGATATGCAAATGATTAGCTTTTCAGTGCATTCGCACAAGGTTGGCGCCGGTGGCGACACCTACAACGTACTGACATGAGGAAAGTTTCCAATCGATTTCTCATACACAAACAGCAGTTGACCGGCGTTGTCTGGTGAAACGTTGTTCCGATGCCTCGTGTAGGGAGGAGAAATGCGTACCATCACGTTTCCGACTTTGATAAAGGTCGGATTATAGCCTATCGCGATTGCGGTTTACTGCTGCTCGCGTTGGTCAAGATCCAATGACTGTTAGCTGAATATGGAATCGGTGGATTCAGGAGGGTAATACGGAACGCCGTGCTGGATCCCAACGGCCTCGTATCACTAGCAGTCGAGATGACAGGCATCTTATCCGCATGGCTGTAACGGATCGTGCACCCACGTCTCGATCCCTGAGTCAACAGATGGGGACGTTTTCAAGACGACAACCATCTGCACGAACAGTTCGACGAGGTTTGCTGCAGCATGGACTATCAGCTCGGAGACCATGGCTGCGGATACCCTTGACACTGCATCACAGACATGAGCGCCTGCGATGGTGTACTCGACGACGAATCTGGGTGCACGAATGGCAAAACGTCATTTTTCCGGATGAATCCAGGTTCTGTTTACAGCATCATGATGGTCGCATCCGTGTTTGGCGACATCGCAGTGAACGCACATTGGAAGCGTGTATTCGTCACCGCCATACTGGCGTATCACCCGGCGTGATGGTATGGGGTGCCATTGGTTACACGTCTCGGTCACCACTTGTTCGCATTGACGGCACTTTGAACAGTGGACGTTACATTTCAGATGTGTTACGACCCGTGGCTCTACCCTTAATTTGATCCCTGCGAAACCCTACATTTCAGCAGGATAATGCACGACCGCATGTTGCAGGTCCTGTAGGTGCCTTTCTGGATACAGAAAATGTTCGAGCGCTGCCCTGGCCAGCACATTCTCCAGATCTCTCACCAACTAAAAACGTCTGGTCAATGGTGGCCGAGCAACTGGCTCGTTACAATACGCCAGTCACTACTCTTGAACAACTGTGGTATCCTGTTGAAGCTGCATGGGCAGCTGTACCTGTACACGCCATCTAAGATTTGTTTGACTCAATGCCCAGGTGTATCAAGGCCGTTATTACGGCCAGAGGTGGTTGTTCTGGGTACTGATTTCTCAGGATCTATGCACCCAAATTGCGTGAAAATGTAATCAAATGTCAGTTCTAGTATAATATATTTGTCCAATGAATACCCCTTTACCATGTGCACTTCTTCTTGGTGTAGCAATTTGAATTGCCAGAAGTGTAGTCTTGACCATAGGAACACGATTCTTTAGCCAAACTATTAAGCTAACTGGTATGTTTAATCCATGTGTGGGCCAACTGAAATAAGTTAACAACTGAGAGGGTATTTTCAGCAACACGGAGCAACAGCACGCAGCGCTTTACAATCTTGTCACAAGAGCATGCGGTGTTCGCTGAGTATGGGACAGTCAGCAGAGTCAGAGCAATCTCATGGCCACATCGATCGCCTGCTCGTTCTCCCTGTGATTTTTACCTGTGGGGCCGGCCGAAGTGGCCGTGCGGTTAAAGGCGCTGCAGTCTGGAACCGCAAGACCGCTACGGTCGCAGGTTCGAATCCTGCCTCGGGCATGGATGTTTGTGATGTCCTTAGGTTAGTTAGGTTTAACTAGTTCTAAGTTCTAGGGGACTAATGACCTCAGCAGTTGAGTCCCATAGTGCTCAGAGCCATTTGAACTATTTTACCTGTGGGGCAGATTGATGGGTCACGTATACTGTAACCATCCTCACACACTGGAAGTGCTACACCAGAACACTAAAATCGCTATTGATTCTCCCCCTCAGGCAGAGCTGACAGGAGCGTGTCACACTGGTAAACCGAGCACAGCGCTGCGTTTCAGACAACGGTGGCCCTTTCCAGCAAGGGTCATCCCGCGTCAGTCTCATAGAAAATACTCTCTCAGACAGAAAGAAAAAAACAACGATGCACTGTGAAGAAACTAGCGGCATGGTACGGAAATCGGTATATGTGACGTACATGTTCAGAAAAACTAATTATTACAGTTTCATAAAAACTGGATGATTTATTCAAGAGTTTCGCAAATTGGGAAAGTCAATAACGCGCTGGACATTCCTCTGGCTCTTATGCAAGCACTTATTCGGCTTGGCTTTCATTGATAGAATTGTTTATGTCCACCTGGGGGATATCGTGCCAAATTCTGTCCAATTGGCACTTTAGAACATCAGAATCCCGAACTAGTTGGAGGACCCTGCCCATAATGCTCCAGACGTTCTCAACTGGCGACAGACGTTGCGACCTTGCTGGCCAAGGTAGGGTTTGGCAAGCACGAAGACAGTCAAAGTTCTCGCCGTGTGCGGGCGGGCATTATCTTGCTGAAATACACTACTGGCCATTAAAATTGCTACACCAAGAAGAAATGCAGATGATAAACGGATATTCATTGGACAAATATATTATACTAGAACCGACATGTGATTACATTTTCACGCATTTTGGGTGCATAGATCCTGAGAAATCAGTACCCAGAACAACCACCTCTGGCCGTAATAACGGTCTTCATACGCCTGGGCATTGAGTCAAACAGAGCTTGGATGGCGTGTACAGGTACAGCTGCCCATGCAGCTTCAACACGTTACCACAGTTCATCAAGAGTAGTGACTGGCGTATTGTGACGAGCCAGTTGCTCGGTCACCATTGACCAGACGTTTTCAATTGGTGAGAGATCTGGAGAATGTGCTGGCCTGGGCAGTAGTCGAACATTTTTTGCATCCAGTTCAAATGGTTCAAATGGCTCTGAGCACTATGGGACTTATCTTCTAAGGTCATCAGTCCCCTCGAACTTAGAACTACTTAAACCTAACTAACCTAAGGACATCACAAACATCCATGCCCGAGGCTGGATTCGACCCTGCGACAGTAGCGGTCACGCGGTTCCAGACTGTAGCGCCTTTCACCGCTTGGCCACCCCAGCCGGCCTGCATCGAGAAAGGCCCGTACAGGACGTGCAACATGCGGTCGTGCACTATCCTACTGAAATGTAGGGTTTCGCAGGGATCGAATGAAGGGTAGAGCCACGGGTCGTAACACATCTGAAATGTAACGTCCACTGTTCAGAGTGCCGTCAATGCGAACAAGAGGTGGCCGAGACGTGTAAACAATGGCACCCCATACCATCACGCCGGGTGATACGCTTGTATGGCGGTGACGAATATACGCTTCCATTGTGCGTTCACCGCGATGTCGCCAAACACGTATGCGACCATCATGATGCTGGAAAGAGAACCTGGATTCATCCGAAAAAATGACGTTTTGCCATTCCTGCACCCAGGTTCGTCGTTGAGTAATGCAGCCATGGTCTCCGTCCTGATAGTCCATGCTGCTGCAAACGTCGTCGAACTGTGTCGTGCAGATGGTTATTGCCTTGCAAACGTCCCCATGTCTCGACTCAGGGTTCGAGACGTGGCTGCACGATCCGTTACAGCCATACGGATGAGATGCCTGTCATCGAGACTGCTAGTGATACGAGGCCGTTGGGATCCAGCACGGCGTTCCGTATTACCCTCCTCAACCCACCGATTCCATATTCTGCTAACAGTCATTGGATCTCGACCATCGCGAGCAGCAATGTCGCGATACAATAAACCGCAATCGCGATAAGCTACAATCCGACTTTTATCAATGTCGGAAACGTGATGGTACGCATTTATCTTCCTTACACGAGGCTTCACAACAACGTTTGACCAGGCAACGCCGGTCAACTACTGTTTGTGTATGAGAAATCGGTTGGAAAGTTTCCTCATGTCAGCACGTTGTAGGTTTCGCCACCGGCGCCAACCTTGTGTGAATGCTGTGAATAGCTAATCATTTGCATATGACAGCATCTTCTTCCTGTCGGTTAAATTTCGCGTCTGTAACATGTCATCTTCGTGGTGTAGCAATTTTAATGGGCAGTAGTGTAGGTTAGACATGAAGGGCGACAAATGTGGACGTAGGATAGAGTGAACGTCCCGCTGTACTGTAAGGGTGCCACGGAATGACGACCAAAGTGTCCTGCTATGAAAAGAAATGGCACCTCATATCATCATTGCTAGTTCCAGAATGAGATTTTCACTCTGCAGCGGAGTGTGCGCTGATATGAAACTTCCTGGCAGATAAACCTGTGTGCCCGACCGAGACTCGAACGCGAGACCTTTGCCTTTCGCGGGGAAGTGCTCTACCAACTGAGCTACCGAAGCACGACTCACAAGCACTTGCCCGCGAAAGGAAAAAGGTCCCGAGTTCGAGTCTCGGTCGGGCACACAGTTTTAATCTGCCAGGAAGTTTCATATCAGCGCACACTCCGCTGCAGAGTGAAAATCTCATTCTGGAAACATCCCCCAGGCTATGGCTAAGCCATGTCTCCGCAATATCCTTTCTTTCAGGAGTGCTAGTTCTGCAAGGTTCGCAGGAGAGCTTCTGTAAAGTTTGGAAGGTAGGAGACGAGGTACTGGCAGAAGTAAAACTGTGAGTACCGGACGTGAGTCGTGCTGCGGTAGCTCAGTTGGTAGAGCACTTGCCCGCGAAAGGCAAAGGTCCCGAGTTCGAGTCTCGGTCGGGCACACAGTTTTAATCTGCCAGGAAGTTTCATCATTGCTAGTTGTCGGTTCACATTGCTGACGACAGTCAGATTGGTATCCAGTTGCTGTCTGGGGCGTGTCCAGACACGTCTTCGCTAGTCGTCGTGGCTCAGTTCGTACCGGGACCCATCACTGAAGGCAGTTCTACTCCACACAATGAGATTACGAGGGGAAGTCGTGTCTGGAGACAACCCGGACAAAGTGCGATACCAATCTGACTCTCACCCGCCAGATGGCCAGACAGCTATGAGTGATGGTTTGGGGTGGCATTTCATTTCATATCGCGGCCCCTTTTGTTGTCATCCGCGGCAGCCTTACAGCGCAGCAGTACCTCAACCCCTCGGTAGGACTGTATTCATGTGGTCCTGATCCCTCGATTCCGACCTCGGTTTTTGGGAGGTTTCCGTTAGTTGTAAGGAGAATGCCAGAACTGTGAAGCCCCTCCCACTTATGACCAATTGGGATCCCACATCTGCAGTACGTTTTATTGTCCTTCATGGCAGGCCATCCCGGGCTTACATTTCAGCAAGATAATGCCCACCCGCGCAAAGTGAGAGTTTCTATTGCTTGTCTTCGTGCTTGCCAGACCCTATCCTGGGGCCGGTCGCGGTGGCCGAGCGGTTCTAGGCGCTACAGTCTGGAACCGCGTGACCGCTACGGTCGCAGGTTCGAATCCTGCCTCGGGCATGGATGTGTGTGATGTCCTTAGGTAGTTAGGTTTAAGTAGTTCTAAGTTCTAGGGGACTGATGACCTCAGAAGTTAAGTCCCATAGTGCTCAGAGCCATTTGAACCATTGAACCCTATCCTGGACAGCAAGGTCGCCGTATCTCTCACCAGTTCAGAGCTTTGGGAGCGTTATGGGCAGGGCCTTCCAACCAGCTCGGGGTTTTAAAGACCTAACTTGCCAATTGGACATAATTTGCACTATATCCCTAAGGAGGACATCCAACAACACTGTCAATGAATGCCAAGCCGAATAACTGCTTGCTTAAGGTCCAGAGGTGGTCCAACGCGCTATTGACTTGCTGAATTTGTGAAGCTCTTTTGTGCGGCTGATCCCGGCGGAGGCTCGAGCCCTCCCTCGGGCATGGATGTGTGTGTTTGTCCTTAGGATAATTTAAGTTAAGTACTGTGTAATCTTAGGGACTGATGGCCTTAGCAGTTAAGTCCCATAAGATTTTACACACATTTTTTTGAAGCTCTTCCTCTTGAATAAATCATCGAATTTTACCGATTTCCATGCCATTACCATAATTCCTTCGTGGTGCGTTAGTATGTTCTTTGGATGTGTGTATGTTTGAACGACTGTGTGTGTGTGTGCGTGTGTATGTATGTGTGTGTGTGTGTGTGTGTTTGTGTGTGTCTGAGCGTGTATCTGTCTGTATGTCTCTGTGTGTGCACGCGCTTGTATTTTCCGGGAGAGTTTTATTTTGCTCTCTCTGTACGTAGTACTGAAGTAGTAGTGACTAAAGTTGTGGTTTAGAAGCCACTAATGCCACCGAGAACAATATTACAGATTATAGCTGGACTTCTGGGAAAGTTATTTTCGCAGACATGCCGTGCGCTGGCCGTATCAGACGGTGCACGCAACACGTTGGGGCGGATATGTTGTGGCAGACGCCGTTTGGCGCGAGGAAGGGCGTGGTGCCAGCTGCACAGGCTGTGCGTAGCCCTATTGTAAAAACTGTTAACTGTAAAACCGGCACCCGGTACCTTTTGTCAGGCCTAGTCGCAATCTGTTGATACGTCTGTGTCAACAGACAATCATTACCTCGCACAAACGTCGCAATTTACAATCTGCTCGCAGGCAGTCTAAAGAGCGTCCTGTCGCAGAGAGTAAAGTCATCACAACACTCTATTCAGTAGAACAACATACACCTACAAATGTATATATACTTTACACATACACAACATTTTAAATTGTGGCTGCCGGCCGCTGTGGACGAGCAGTTATAGGCGCTTCAGTGTGGAACCGCGCGACCGCTACCGCTGCAGGTTCGAATCCTGCCTCGGGCATGGATGTGTGTGATGTCCTTAGTTAGGTTTAAGTAGTTCTAAGTTCTAGGGGGCTTATGACCTCAGATGTTAAGACCTGTAGTGCTCAGAGCCATTTGAACCATTTAAATTGTGGCTTAAATAATATGAACGGAAGATAATGTTTCAGATCTATGTTCATGTGGCCCTGATCCCTCGGTTCCGACCACGGTTTTTGGGATATTTCCCTTGGTTGTGAGGAGAATGCCAGAACTGTGAAGCCCCTCCCACTTATAACCACCTGAGCTCCCCAACCTGCTCCGCCGTTAGCTTGATTGACAACTGGCTGAACGGAACAGGGACTCGTTAATGGGCCGGATGTCGATCAGCCCGCTACACTCTTTCGGATGGAGAATGAACACATACCAAAAGACACGAAAACCTTCTCCTTCCCAGGGCGTCGTAGGTATTCTGCACATGCAGAGCAAATCACTAACCTGACTTAGCATGCAGATGAGTTATTGCAGTTTTATACTGTCTAGGAACTCTTTTTGGCCGGGACAAGCTCTGCTTCTGACCAAGGTTTTCAGTAAGTTTCTCTTGGTCATAAGGTGACTGCTGAAAATGGAAGTCCGCTCCAAATATTCCCATTTGACTCGCTACCAGACCGCCCGATATGTGGCAGCAAAATCCCTGACTCTCAATGGGTCAGCAGTCGAAGAGGCCGCTCTAACTTCGGGATAACCTCTAAACAGGGTTTTAAAAAATTGCAGAACCCTCTGCACCTGTTGAGCAAATCATCGTCTTTGTATACACATACACCGCTTATGTTTGACGTCAACGTGCAATAACCACTCACAGGCGGCAGGCGGCATCACTAGAGGTGGAGCTTATGCAAAACATGTCGGGGGGGGGACGCGGTAAACAGTGCTGTCGTCGTAATGCGGAAACGGAGCGATTTGTCTGATGTCCAAAATGGAATGATCATTGACTTTCGGGCCGAGAGTGGACGCATTTCCAAACGGCTAAGTTTGTTGACCGGCCGCATGCCACCGTGGGTTAAGGGGAGGTTTACTATCTTTTGGTTCAGAAAATTGATTTTTTTAAATTGCATTTCTGGATCCATAAAAGTGTTTAGAATCCGCCCCTCAAACGGTTTTTTCGAATACGGAACGGAAACGTTTGCACCTACCTGAAATCGGCCTTTTTCATGCACCAGTTTTTTTCTTTCGGAGGACGAGTTATTGAACCGGTGCTTGAGAGGAAACCCACAAAATTCAAATGAAACTTTGAACGCGTGTGTTTGGATTTGCATTCTGGTGCGAAGACTGTGGAGATTGCGAATTTCCTGGCAGTGAGCAGCTTCAACGAAGGTTTTCAGTAATTCTGAAGACCATGACAACAGTGGACGTCACCCTGGGACTCTATTCGACGCAGTTCGCCAAGCATTCGGACGACCACCGGATTCAAGCGGCCGAAACCCGCTTGTCACCGGCCGTACGAGCGGCTCTGGAGCAGCGCAGAATGGCCCAGATAGAGGAGAACGCCCTCATTGAGGAAGAGGAAGGACTAGTTTGTGGGGCTGGAATAGCAAATTGTACGTAAGCTGCATAATATTGCATTTTATACGTAGTCAAAACTTCAAACGCGTTTTTCTCGAAATGACTTTTTTTTTACCCCGTGGTATGTTAACTTCAAATCTACTGAACCGATTGGTATGATTCTTTGTTTCTGACGAAGCTAACTAAATTTTCTAGGAGTTCTACCATTTTTATTCCGATAAATCAACTATAAATGTTTTTACGTGGCCGACGAAGTCGAAAAATCGATGAAAAAACACTATTTTTGTCAAATGGCCGCCATTTAGTTTCCTATGGTACAAATAACTTAAGCGAGGTACAACTCCTAAAGAATCTTATATACTTCGCTAAAATCAACTCAATTTTGATTTCAGACTAAAATGGTTCAAATGGCTCTGAGCACTATGCGACTTAACTTCTGAGGTCATCAGTCCCCTAGAACTTAGAACTAATTAAACCTAACTAACCTAAGGACATTACACACATCCATGCCCGAGGCAGGATTCGAACCTGCGACCGTAGCGGTAGCCCGGTTCCAGACTGTAGCGCCTAGAACCGCTCGGCCACTCCGGCCGGCGATTTCAGTCTAGCTGCCTGACCTGTGACATACCGCGCGTGGAGGTCTACATCGAAATTTTGTTTCGTTCCGACGGCATTTCCGCCTTTGCTCTTCGACATTTCTGGTCGAAAAAATTCCAGTTTGTAGAATAAATATCAATAGACATTTTGACCAAATTTGACATTGATATCTATAACATGTCCCGAGAAAAAAATTCTCAAAGAACATGCTTTTTTCGGGCCATAGATAGTAAACGTCCCCTTAAGTATTGGGAAAATGGGCTGTCCAAAACCGGCGACGAGGCAACTGTGATGCACAACGGGCCATAGATGACTGGCGTGAACGATGGCGGCGAATGGACGTACGTTGTTGAACAACTGACCACCCAGGTGAACCAAGTGGCTATCAACGGCGTTCCACAACGACCATTCAGCGAAGGTTGCTGCGTATGGGCCTCTACAGCAGGCACCTAGTTCATGCACCCATGCTGACAGCAGTTCATCGGCAACGAAGGATGGAATTCGCAAACCAGTATCGGAACTGGATGTCCACTGAGTGGCGGTTGGATCGTCGGAAGGGTACAGGACGGAAAAGGGAGCGTTACTGTCTGGGTAATGTTTTCGTGGCAGTATTCCCTAGGTGATCTCCTCATTCTGGAAGGCACAATGAATCATCGCACGTATGTATCTATCGTTGGGGACCATTTCCACCCCTCCATACAATTTGTTTTTCCTGGACATGGTGGCATCTACCAGCAGGACAATGCAATGTATACACAGCTCGCAGTGTACGTGCGTGGTTCGATGAGCATCACGATTAGTTTACTGTACTCCCCTGGCCAACAAACTTACCGGATTTAAAACCGGTTGAATCTGGGGCACCTCCTCGATCGAACTATTCACGCCGTAGATCCTCAAGCGCGAAACCTAGCGCAGCTGGTCGGCATGGCTCCACATACCTGTCGGTACCTTCCAGAAGTTCATTAATTCTCTTTCTGCACGTCTCGAGGCGGTCCGCGCTGCAAATGGTGGTCAGACTTTTGACAGCTGATCACATTAATGTAACTGGACAGTGTGCAAACAAATCTGCTTGCACATACACTAGACTCTCATTTTTCTTTATCCGGTACAGATCACAGGATTACTGCTGATGCTCAAAACTACAGATGTAAGGCATTGCAATCCATGTACGGTCACCCTGGTGAATGAATTTCTCGCTGATAAAAATACCCATCAGTTACTCTGGTCAGCGATATCTACATCACGGTTGAACAACGTGTACAATATTAAATGTTGCAAAAATTTTTCGCTGGTGCCATCTGCCCGCAACCTTAATAACCACTGCTGTAGCGAGACTATTCTTCATAAATTTATTTCAGGTAGAAACCATATTTGTATTCCTGTAATTATTTTAGAAAGTGAGCATTAAAATTTGGTTTAACACTATCGCCATAACGAGTACAATATGTAGTATTAATAAAAACAACTGTAGACTAAATTTTTAATTGCGTTCATAGGAGACTTATTCTCAGTAAAATTGGTAAACCACTATTTAAAAAGAAGTTATAGTCGGTGGATTATATCCCCCCCCTTTTTCCCCTTCATCGGTCCGGGTCCCCCCCCCCAACACCCCCCCTCCCCACCCACCCACTCAACCACCCATCTGCCGCTGTGTCGCCTCCACTGTGCTGGTTTAAGTGGATGCTCAGTGTTGTGCATCCCCTGTCGGTGTTGCGAACAGCCACCATACTGTCGCTAGTTGTGTTTTTATCTCATGCGAACAGAAACCAAACTGTCGCAGTGTTTTTTAATTGTGCATGTCTCCTTTGTGTGCGTCTTCCTCCGCATCATCAACGCTTTTTGGTATTTTACGTTCCGCCACTTTCCGCCATTTTATTGTTTTTAACGAAGTCACCGTTCTATCGCCTTTTTATGTACTGTTTGTTCTCTCACCATTGTTAACTTTTCTCTTGGCTGTAGAGCAGAGTATTAAGCTGCTGTCAGCCCGCCCCTCCCCAGGTGTGTGTGGGGGGGGGGGGGGGGAATCGAAAATCAATAAAGGAAAAAAAATGGGGTAGAACATCTCATCATATCCCCATCCCTTCGCACCCACATCGAACATTTCCGCTATGCTACACTATCTGCAACCTAGACTACAATAACCTTATTATTTCCCCTCTAATCACTAATTGCCACATCTATACAAACAAATCCCAACGTCTCACCTACACACGATCCATATCCTATCCCAAGGCGTCTTGAACCGACTGTTTCTCCCACACAATGTAATCCCCCCCCCCCCCCCCCCTCCTCGCCCCAATATTTATCCCTTCTACCAACTACAACTCTTCCCCACCTCTCCCACTCCACATCTGGGCTGCACTCACCTTTTTCCTCTTCATCGATTACATTCTTCTTCGATTACATTCCCCTTGTTAACACTGCCTTGTTCACGCATCAAAGCTCCTCCCCACCTTCTGTCTTCCCACTAGGCACTCGAAATGTATGTTCATCTCCATTGTGTCCTACCTACCGGACCCCTACATTTTTCTACCCATACCTCTCAACCCTATAGAACTGTTCTCTCCCATTCAAGTCCATCACCTTTTAAGTGAAAGTTCAATGCTGTTTCTCAAAAGAACGTCACCTTCTGTCTTGTTGTTGTTGTGATCTTCAGTCCTGAGACTGGTTTGATGCAGCTCTCCCTGCTACTCTATCCTCTGCAAGCTTCTTCACCTCCCAGTACCTACTGCAACCTACATCCTTCTGAATCCGCTTAGTCTATTCATATCTTGGTCCCCCTCTACGATTTTTACCGTCCACACTGCCCTCCAATACTAAATTCGTGATCCCTTGATGCCTGAGAACATGTCCTACCAACCGATCCCTTCTTTTAGTCAAGTTGTGCCACAAGCTCCTCTTCTCCCCAATTCTATTCAATACCTCCTCATTAGTTATGTGATCTACCCATCTAATTTTCAGCATTCTTCTGTAGCACCACATTTCAAAAGCTTCTATTCTCTTCTTTTCCAAACTATTTATCGTCCACGTTTTACTTCCATACATGGCTACACTTCATACAAATACTTTCAGAAACGACTTCCTGACCCTTAAATCTATACTCGATGTTAACAAATTTCTCTTCTTAAGAAACGCTTTCCTTGCCATTGCCAGTCTACATTTTATATCCTCCCTACTTCGAACATCATCAGTTATTTTGCTCCCCAAATAGCAAAACTCCTTTACTACTTGAAGTGTCTCATTTCCTAATCTAATTCCCTCAGCATCGGCCGACTTAATTCGATTACATTCCATTATCCTCGTTTTGCTTTTTTTGATGCTCATTGAACCATACAGTAAAGTTGCATGCCCTCGGGAAAAATTACGTCTATAGTTTCCCCCTTGCTTTCAGCCGTTCGCAGTACCAGCACAGCAAGGCCGTCTTGGTTAGTGTTACAAGGCCAGATCAGTCAATCATCCAGACTGTTGCCCGTCCAACTACTGAAAAGGCTGCTGCCCCTCTTCAGGAACCACACCTTTCTCTGGCCTTTCAACAAATACCTCTCCATTGTGGTTGCACCTACAGTACGGCTATCTGTATCGCTGAGGCACAGAAGCCTCCCCACCAACGGCAAGGTCCATGGTTCATGGGGGGCCTTTTGACTTATTAGATCTTAGGTCTTCCAAAGCTCTTTTGAACTGTGATTCTAATATTGTATCTCCTACCTCTTCTATATCGACTCCTGTTTATTTTTCTATCAAGTCATCGGACAAGTCCGCCTCTCTCATAGTGGCCTTCAGTGTGCTCTTTCCACCTATCCGTTCTCTCCTCTGCATTTAACAGTGGAATTCACATTGCACTCTTAATGATACCGAGCTTGTGACACCTTAACTTTTCCCGGCGAATTGAATGTTCAAATAACTTACGGGTTTACTGCCGGGCGACATCGTAGAACACCGCCGATATTTCGACAGGAGCACACTCTGCCATTCTCAAGGCACAAATGCAAGGAAGAAGAAATGTGCAAGAAAATGTAATACCTCGGTTCACAGAGGTGTTGAGTAAACAAATTTGTTTCGACATGTGCTGACTTCCACTTACTTTTTATTCAGTGGTCAGTACCACCAACAGACTGATGAAGTTGCTATGGGAAGCCCGTTGTCACCTATTGTGGCCAATTGGTTTATGGAGGACTTTGAGGAACGTGCATTGGAGTCAGCGACCTTGAATGGTGAATCCACCCGAATATTCAGTTCACTATGGAGGTGGAAAAGAATGGATGCCTTCCCTTCCTTGATGTGTTGGTCAGAAGGAAGACTGATGGTACGTTGGGATATTCTGCTTATAGGAAGCCTACCCACACTGACTTGTATCTGCGAGCTGACAGTTGTCACCATCCAGCTCAGCGTGAAAGAGTACTTCGCACCTTGGTTCACAGGGCCCACTTTATCTCAGACCCTGAAAGTTTGGCAGCTGAGCTCTCACATCTTGAAGTCGCCTTTCGTGAGAATGGTTATAGTGAGAGGCAGATCAAACGTGCGTTGCGCTATCAGCCTTCTGTGCAACGGGTGAGTGACGATAGCAACGAAGTGGCAGCTAAGTCTACGGCCTTTTTGCCTTACGCAGGAAGTATTTCCAACAGGATTGGCCGTATTTTGCGGAAATGTGATGTGAAATGTGTTTTTCGACCACCTTCTAAGATCAAGGCCCTGTTGGCGTCCGTAAAAGATGATCTTGGTTTGCGTAAGGCAGGAGTCTATCGTATTCCTTGCAGTTGTGGCATGTCATATATTGGTCAGACAATCAGGACTGTGGAAGACCGGTGTATTGAACATAAGCGTCACACACGCGTACAACAGCCGAGCAAATCCGCTATTGCAGAACATTGCCTTGACACCGGTCATCCTATGGAATACAACAACACGGAGATTCTGGCTTGCACGTCCAGCTATTGGGATACTGTTATTAAGGAAGCAGTTTAAATCAAACTATCAAGCGACCTTATTAACAGAGATGGTGGATTTTGTTTAAATGCTCCTTGGAATCCGGCTGTGCCTCTCATCAAAAACCAGAGGGACAGAATTAGTGCTACCCTACCTGCTGATTAATAGTAACTATCGATATTTCTGATGTTGGGTATCTTTGTGTTGACACTTGTTCTGTGTGTGGTATCTTCCTTGTTTCTCCTCTGTGAACCGAGATATTAAATTTCCTTGCACATTTCTTCTTCCTTGCATTTGTGCCTTGAGAATGGCAGGGAGTGCTCCTGTCGAAATATCGGCGGCGTTCGACGACGTCACCCGGCAGTAAACCCGTAAGTTATTTGAAGATACCGAGCTTGTTTTTAATTTCATAGAATTAATTTCGTAACTTTAGTTTTTCGATTTGATAATTAAAAATGGTACGCTTAACTCTTCCACAAAACGGCAAAACTAAGGAACAATAAGCTGGAACACGTTACAGAAACGAAGCAACAAAAGGAATGTCTTCCAGTTGTGACCACGCCGGACGGGAAGTCGGTGGTGCCTCCGTAGCACCAGACAGACGCCGCACTTACCGTGGACTGCATGAGGTCGAAGCATTCCTTCTTCTCGGGGTCGGTGTCGTAGCTGTGGAGCGCCTGGGTGAGGCCGCGGTCGAAGCCCGCCTGCAGGTGACCGCGGTACGCGTAGATGGAGACGGCCGCACCCACCTCCAGGATGAAGATCACCAGCAGGAAGGCGCCGTACTGCCGACACAACACGGGGGCGCCCGTCAAACGGAGTGCGGCTGCCGACTCCACATTCGTAACACTATTTGTTTACGGTTCATTTAAATTGTTATAACTTTTTTCTTACTTTAAAATTTTCGCATATTGGTATCATATGGTATCATAGAGTCGAGGGGCATGAAAGGGAAGCAGTGGTTGGGAAAGGAGTGAGACAGGGTTGTAGCCTCTCCCCGATGTTATTCAATCTGTATATTGAGCAAGCAGTAAAGGAAACAAAAGAAAAATTCGGAGTGGGTATTAAAATTCATGGAGAAGAAGTAAAAACTTTGAGGTTCGCCGATGACATTGTAATTCTGTCAGAGACAGCAAAGGACTTGGAAGAGCAGTTGAACGGAATGGACAGTGTCTTGAAAGGAGGATATAAGATGAACATCAACAAAAGCAAAACGAGGATAATGGAATGTAGTCAAATTAAATCGGGTGATGCTGAGGGGATTAGATTAGGAAATGAGACACTTAAAGTAGTAAAGGAGTTTTGCTATTTAGGGAGTAAAATAACTGATGATGGTCGAAGTAGAGAGGATATAAAATGTAGACTGGCAATGGCAAGGAAATCATTTGTGAAGAAGAGAAATTTGTTAACATCGAGTATAGATTTAAGTGTCAGGAAGTCGTTTCTGAAAGTATTTGCATGGAGTGTAGCCATGTATGGAAGTGAAACATGGACGATAACCAGTTTGGACAAGAAGAGAATAGAAGCTTTCGAAATGTGGTGCTACAGAAGAATGCTGAAGATTGGATGGGTAGATCACGTAACTAATGAGGAGGTATTGAATAGGATTGGGGAGAAGAGAAGTTTGTGGCGCAACTTGACTAGAAGAAGGGATCGGTTGGTAGGACATGTTTTGAGGCATCAAGGGATCGCAAATTTAGCATTGGAGGGCAGCGTGGAGGGTAAAAATCGTAGAGGGAGACCAAGAGATGAATACACTAAGCAGATTCAGAAGGATGTAGGTTGCAGTAGGTACTGGGAGATGAAGAAGCTTGCACAGGATAGAGTAGCATGGAGAGCTGCATCAAACCAGTCTCAGGACTGAAGACCACAACAACAACAACGGTATCATATTTTCTGTAGATGTAAAGTGTGCTATACTGGAGTTTGAAGTTCTTTGCATTGTATGTGAGTAATGTATGTAAAATACTATGTAAATTGTTTATTACGTTAAATAATTTTCTGATGACTTTTGTTTTTAAAAATATTTGTGTGTATCAATTGTGTATGTTGTAGGCCTGATACAGGCACACACTGTTTTCTATTAAAAAGATAGCATGAGAACCATGAACCTGCTACTCCTGTTACCACATAATATTTTATTTGTTATGTAAGGATATCATGCTTAACACAATCAAAAGCTTTAGCCAGATCACAGAATATTCCAAGTGGTAATAACTTTTGATTTATTAATTCTAATATATCGTCTGTAAAAGTGAATGTAACTTGATCAGTTGACAATCCTTTCCGAAATCCAAACTGATAGTGAATGAGAATATTTTTCTGTACTAAGTGTTTATAAAGTCTATTGTACATAACCCTTTCAAACCCTTTCGAAAATATTGCCAATAATGAAATGCGATAGAATTTTTCCACTGGTGATTTGTCTCCTTTTTTTGTGTAATGGTTTTACAATAGCATATTTAAGCCTATCTGGAAAAGTACCACTGTGTAGGGATTCATTACATAAGTAACTCAGTATGTCACAGAGTTCTGAGGAGCAACATTTAATTATGGTAGTGCTGATTTCATCATAACCACCGGAACATTTGTTTGTAAGAGAGATGATAATATTAGAAATCTCTTTCGGTGAAGTAGGACATAGTTGAATTTTGTCAAACTTCTCCCGAAATGCATTTTTTAAATATTTTAAGCTGTCTGCTGAGGGACTATGCCAACATAAGTTGTCTGCTACTGAAAGGAAAAAGTTGTTGAAAGTGTTTGCAATTTTAGAGGTATCTGTAATCAACTGATTATTTACATTTAACATAATTTCCTCATTTGCCTGATTAGTTTTTTCTGTTTCACTTTTTACTATATTCCATGTAGTTTTTATATTGTTAGTAGAGGCAATCATTTTTTCTTCAAAATAAATACATTTTGAGGTTCTGATTACTTTGTTTAGAATTTTACAAAATCATTTGTAATGTGATTTAGGTGTGTAGTCATCGTTTTCCCTTGACATTAAGTACAGTCTTATTTTTGTTTTGCAAGATACTTCTATTCCATTTGTAATCC
The DNA here is from genome assembly GCF_021461395.2 of Schistocerca americana. Lineage (NCBI taxonomy): Eukaryota > Metazoa > Arthropoda > Insecta > Orthoptera > Acrididae > Schistocerca > Schistocerca americana. The sequence goes on from NC_060120.1 coordinate 110,592,112, forward strand.
AAGGTTTTGAAACATTTAATCTATTTGCTTTGATTACTTTCTTAGGGCAGCAGTTTTCAATGTGACCTATGGCCGTATTAGAGAAGCATATTTTTCATTTATCTTGGGTGAATTGTATACATATTTCCAGTCTGTACTCCTCAAACAGTTTTTTATACCTTCAATTCCTGTTTCATTTATTATTCGTATAGTTTCCCGCTTCCTGTTACTAGTTGAATCAGACTGCACTATATTAAATGTAATAAACGGGGCATCATGATCTGAAAGGCCATAAATTAATCCGAGTATCCTGTAAAACAGACTTAAGAAGTGCCAATTTAATATAAAGGGCACCATTTAAATTGTTTTTTTGTGTAAATAATGAAAAAATTTCCTTCATTTTGCAAAGTGTTATAGTAAAAGTTTGCTTATGAAAAATTCAGTCAGAGTAAAGACAAGTTACTAGAATCTGTTAAATGACTATACAGAGTTAGTTCAAAGAATAACAGCTTCTGAAAATAAATTCCAGTAAGAAAGGGATTTTCTTGAAATGAACTGTTCAGTATAAAATGTGTGTGCTGTAGTATCTACGTGATTTAGTATTTAAGTTTGTTGATTATAGAAAATGCTTTTCTAAGGGTCCCCTGTGGTCAAATTTTTTTAGCTTCCTTGAAGTTGTCTACTGGGCTTTTTCTCTTTTAAAAACGTAATGTATAATTGTGTAGTCCAACATTGTTTACGTGGAGTAATATCTATTTGAAGAAGCAACTTAAACTGTAGCAAGAAAGAAGGCAAAATTTACACTTCTGCTTTTCCAATACTTCACTGTTTCATTGCCTGAATAGACTGGCGACCATTAGTACATGTTTTAAACCACTAAACGATCTTGGAACTCAGCTGCCCTAGCTTCAGTAAAATATTATTGATACTGCGTTTCTTTCTAACCGCGGGGTAAGATCTTAGGAAAAGAATTGAATAGTCTGGTTTACTTATCCATTAAACACAACATACGGTCAAATCCTGTAAAAAGGGTATCTCTACTGATCAGCTTTTCCTATTAACAGGACTACCGTTCCATAGTGTACTTTATTTGGAAACTAAACTAAATTTTAGTAAGAGGTTTATACGTGGCTTTTCCCGTGACAGGACTATTTGTTCTGTTGGGGTATAGTAAACGTGGAAACATAGAGACAGGGTTTTCTGTTATTTAGGCAACAGCATACTACATTTTAATAGTAGTGGTAGGGTTATAAAGTCAGCGGTTTGGCAGCAAACTCATCGAACAAGACTAGTCATTCCTCTAAAAGCACACTCTGGTCAGTTTGGAAAGCTGTAGATGGTGCGCAACTGCTACTACTCGTACATTCTCATGTGGCACTTCTACAGAAAATATATATATATATATATATATATATATATATATATATATATATATATATATATATACAGCGAGCGTAGCCTATTGCACATGTTGTCAACATCTAAACCGGCTGGTCATGTGATTTTGGGACGACGCTGCTTGTCTACAGTTTGTGGTAATAACGAAACTTGAAGATTACACGAATTCGCATTTGTATTGTGTACGTATCTGCACTTTTGACTTTTATTAACAACTATGTTGCAGTATTTTCGTTGCTGCGGATATTAATAGAAGGATATGAAAGAAGGAAGTGTTACATTACATAGGCACGTACAACAAACATACACTTGTAAACCTCATATTGATGTGAGCCACTTTATATGTTGGAAAATGTCGAGACACTGTATTATAAAGTCTTGTATTGTAGACATTATTTCTGTGAATTTGTGGCCAAGCTTTTGCGAGAAAAGTACTACGCTACTGGCCATTAAAATTGCTACACCACGAAGATGACGTGCTACAGACGCGAAATTTAACCAACAGGAAGAAGATGCTGTGATATGCAAATAATTAGCTTTTCAGAGCATTCACACAAGGTTGGCGCCGGAGACGATACCTACAACGTGCTGACATGAGGACGTTTCCAACCCATTTCTCTTACACAAACAGCAGTTGACCGGCGTTGCCTGGTGAAACGTTGTTGTGATGCCTCATGTAAGAAGGAGAAATGCGTACCATCACGTTTCCGACTTTGATAAAGGTCAGCCGGCCGGTGTGGCCGTGTGGTTCTAGGCGCTTCAGTCTGGAACCGTGTGACCGCTACGGTCGCAGGTTCGAATCCTGCCTCGGGCATGGATGTGTGTGCTGTCCTTAGGTTAGTTAGGTTTAAATAGTTCTAAGTTCGTTGGGACTGATGACCACAGATGTTAAGTCCCGTAGTGCTCAGAGCCATTTGAACCATTTTTTTGGTAAAGGTCAAATTGTAGCCTATCGCGGTTGCGGTTTATCGTATCACGACATTGCTGCTCGCGTTAGTCGAGATCCAATGACTGTTAGCAGAATATGGAATCGGTGGGTTCAGGAGGGTAATACGAAACGCCATGCTGGATCCAACGGCCTCGTATCACTAGCAGTCGAGATGACAGGCATCTTATCCGCATGGCTGTAACGGATCGTGCAGCCACGTCTCGATCCCTGAGTCAACAGATGGGCACGTTTGCAAAACAACAACTATCTGCACGAACAGTTCAACGACGTTTGCAGAAGCATGGACTATCGGCTCGGAGATCATTGCTACGTTTACCCTTGACACTGCATCACAGACAGAAGCGCCTGCAATGGTGTACTCGACGAACCTGGGTGCACGAATGGCAAAACGTCATTTTCTCGGATGAATCCAGGTTCTGTTTCCAGCATCATGATGGTCGCATCCGTGTTTGGCGACATCGAAGTGAATGCACATTGGAAGCGTGTATTCGCCATTGCCATACTGGCGTATCACCCCGCGTGATGGTATGGTTACACGTTTCGGTCACCTCTTGTTCGCATTGACGGCACTTTGAACAGTGGACGTTATATTTCAGATGTGTTACGACCCGAGGCTCTACCATTCCTTCGATCCCTGCGAAACCCTACATACCTCGTCACAATACGCCAGCCACTACTCTTGATGAACTGTGGTATCGTGTTGAAGCTGCATGGGCAGCTGTACCTGTACACGCCATCCAAGCTCTGTTTGACTCAATGCCCAGGCGTATGAAGGCCATTATTACGGCCAGAGGTGGTTGTTCTGGGTACTGACTTCTCAGGATCTATGTACCCAAATTGCGTGAAAATGTAATCATATGTCAGTTCTAGTATAATATATTTGTCCAGTGAATACCCGTTTATCATCTGCATTTCTACTTGGTGTAGCAGTTTTAATGGCTAGTAGTGTAGTTAAATTTGCAAGTGTGTTTGAGTCAGTGGAAACATATTGGTGTTAAACCACACGCAGATAAAATTTATACCTGACAGTTTGATTAATTTCCTCAAATTTATACATGTTCTCAAACCCTTGTGTGCACCTAAGTACTTATGCATGAGACAGTGTCCTATACAGTGTCATTGTAATGTAATTAATTAGAACAGATTCGACAGTATGGATCAGTGCAATAGAAAACGTAAAAAAGTATTGTTGCCTACCGCTTCTTTTATTACTCCAAAATTCGTGCATTAATCCTGTATTTATTATTTTTTTGTGCATAATGTTTGGTTTTACTTTCCTGCTGAGATGATTAAAAAATGTTATAGCTGTTTTACTTTTATATAAAAATCAGAAGGATGAGTGAAGAAAAATTGAAAATAATAATGGTGCAAATCGCTTAATGTATTTACGGTAACGCTTTCATAGTTACAAATGTGTTGTTTTTTCGTGACACTTCGGCGCCGTATGCAATGTCATTGCAACGTAATTAATTAGAAGAAAGATTCGACAATATGGATAAATATAAAAGAAAACGACAACAAAAATATTGTTGGCTGTCATTAGTTATCACATTACCACAAAAACGTCAGTAAAGAAGAGTCTGAGTTACAAGTTGCAACACTGTGCCGCGCATACTGGCATGACCAGCTCCCAGCTACTGGCAGACAACTGTGTGACAATGAACACTAAATGTGTGTTCCGATAATAACGTCTCATTAGCGCCATCTGGCTTGCGACAGGTCCTCGGCACTGCACTCCGTTCCAAGCCAGCCTGTCAACATAGCGTCCACAGTTCCAGCCCTCTTTGTATAGCAATGCCCGTCGGCTGTATGGAATTAGCGAATTAACATGGGTCGATGTAGAGGCGCGACAGGATGGCTGAAAGTAGCTGTCATGTTGGAAGTGTACGCAAACACTTCGCGAATGAAATTATCCATTTTGCCGGTGTATCAACGCGGACTGCCCAACGGCTCTCAAAGGAAAGTAAAACTGTTTAAAAACAATGGTAAAAATATCTTAACCGACAGCAGCCGGAGACGACTGTCACGCTTTGTCATTGACAAACGGCTTCAGACACAACAGGATTTGCTGCTATCACTCAATGCATGTTTTCCTCAATCAGTTCCGACCGAACGTTGCAAAGGAAATTGCATGCATGGATATTTGGAGTCAGGTGTCTCGTAAAAGACTATTGTTCGTAGCGTCATATGAAACTACAAGTCTTTAGTGGGTCAAGCAACACAGAAAGTGGATATCAGTTGACTGGAGGAATCCACTGCAGTTCAACGAATCGCGACTTTTTCCCTATGAAAATGACGCAAGAAGACAATGAGCCGTTTAACCTGCAAATGTGTTATTCCGGCCGAAGATGGTTCTACGATGCTTTTGGGCTGATATAGTACCGTGACTTGGACCCACTCATTCGAGTTACCGTGAACATGAAACAGTATTATAAGACATAATGAAAATGAAAGCTCGAAAATTAGCTGTAATGAGGTGATATATTTAATATTTTACACGACAGGTCTGCTTCGGCTTAACTGCCATTATCGAGTGATTTGCGAAAATAACATTATTAAGATTATTAACATGTAAATCGTGCCTGTTTTATGTTTACGTTTAGGTTGGTACTTAAGTATAGTTGGAAGTGAGGACCGTATTGTGTCTAAAGTAAATTTTTCCTGTCAAGCCGTGGTAAATAGTTAGAAAACGTAAAAAAAAAAAAATGTTCTTGAAGATACTTTGACAGTTCATTGTTTTGACAGCTCTTTGTTACGATGCTGTATGTTTACAAAGTATATACAGCTTACCAGAGGCGATGTTACATTCGTTGTTTAAATTATCATTTGAGTTTTATCTACGGTCTGTTATTGTTTTGTTTTCCAAATTACTATCCCTTTTCGTACTCTATTAAGTCAATAAAGTTTGCGAGATAGTATTTATGTTTAAGGTCTGTGTGTTAATTTAGAATTTCATACTGACATTTTCTTGTATGAATATATATTTACAGTTCTTCTAGAATGTTCATAGTAAATCCTTTCGGTATTCTGTACAGTATCTGTAACGTAGTGTCAATTTTCTCGGTTATGTGGTGTTGAGTTTTCAGATGTAAATAGAAGCTTGACGGATTGCTATCATTGTTTCTAGTGTGTTCTTAACATCTGAAGCTAAAATTTCGTCCGGTTTGGCCAGTATAGAACCTGTTTCAATCGTCACAGGTGTTTTGTACATTCCTGAAGTGGCATATGCTGAGATTTTGGTTATGCTTAAACGTAACTTCGTTATAAGATTGTAAATTGTACGGAAAACCAGTTGTATGTGTGTGTATGTGAATACTGCATTTATCTTATTTGATTTTCATCCTAGGTAAATTGTAGGTATGTAGGTTGTTCTCTGTTTGGTTAAGGTAAGCTGTCACTTCCAACTAGACGTATGTACCATTGAAAATGGAAACATAAAACAGGCACGACTTACGTATAGATAATCATACCAATTTTATTTTCGCAGGTCACTTGATAATGACAACTAAGCCGAAACAGACCAATCGAGTAAAATGTTAAATGTAATACCTTGTTGCAGCTTGTTTTGGAGCTTTCATTTTCATTATAGGTTATAATGACGTATACTATGCCGCGGGCCTAATTGAACGTAGAATGAAACAGGGCATTTATTGAAACACTTCGCGATGGCCAAGTGTTCCCCTTTTCTCTACAACTTATGACAACAGTCGTGCTCACAGTGATGCACCCATATGTTTCTTGTTTGGTGAACACGTTGGCACCATATCACAGAAAAATTCCCGCAGAAAATTCCCATAGAAAACGGCTAAGAGCATTCTGAAAAACGGGTGAAATGTAGCAAGCAATACCCCCGCAATTAGGTAGCATTACGGGATATCATCAATGAGTGACTGCAGGTGGATGTAACAAACCTCATAAAATTTGAGGACTGTCTTCTCCGTCTAACTGAGATCATTATCAAGGCTAGAGGCGTTGTTACGTGGTATTATCATGATCTCCCTTGGATGGGGGGGGGGGGGGGGGGGAGAATGATCAGTTTCCTGTCCGGTGTGCTTATTCTGTTGCGCACCATATGACATTCCTGTAGATCTCTGAAGGACAACATCAGATTAACTGCAGTCCACACAGAAGTATACACACAGCGCACGAAGAACCCTCAATATACGTAGTATTACAAGTATTATCCCTCAATAAATTATACATGAAAGCTGAGTATAAACAACGATGTTGTTTATTAATTACGCTGTCAGTCACTCTTCGCTATAATAGCACTAAAATACCATGTGTTACTGGCAAGCTACACTCATTATTACGTCTGTTTCTCTAAGTTCTGAATATCTGAGAAGCACTTCGAAACGCGTCGCAATTTAATGTCGTTGCACCATCTTTCTTCTAACCGACCAATCGCGATAGCACGATAGATAAATATTTAAAAATTATTTCTCTGTTACATTCTATGTTGAAATGTGATATGAGTGATAAAATACTGCTTAAAAATTCACGTTGTTTTGTTGAATATCTCATTAATGTCCTGTAAGGCTCTTGCAGTTTTAGCCTTAAACCGCTGAACATTCGAACAAACGAAATGACAAGAATGTTCTAACATTGTTGTGTTTTTGTATTGAGAAACAGTCTCTCATGCCAGACTTTTAATTCTGGGACGGAAATACATTATTCCTAACTCTGCCAATATCAGCTTTTTTCAAAATTCAGCTGCATAAGGCTACGAATCGGACATTTTCTAGTAAATACAAAAGGATTTTGCTTCCTGTTACGTATATTAAGTGTGTTGGACACTTGACACCACTTGTAGTCCTCTTCCTCAGTATGGACCTTAATCATCGTGTAAAAGGGAACGAGAAAAATAGAGAGAGGGGAGCACAAATTTGTCCCATTGGGAATTTTGCCAACAAATATACATATCAACCACTAAGCTTCCCATTCATATTCTGTCAGTGAAGTGACCCTTTAAGTGACCCGCATCGGAGTCAATGTGCATGATGGCTGCAGGCGTAACAGATGCGTGTGACGTCACAATCTAGCATCAGCGCTACCCACAGTGATCCCAGCTGTTACATTTGCAAGACAGAGCATCTGTCAGCGCAGAATAACTCCATTGTTAGTAGACACGGTTGTTACAACGGTAATTAAGTAAAACTTATACTGAAGCTGATTCTTTATTCTGCCTTCAGTTATCTAGTTGCCGATGGTGAAATATTGACTCAACTAGGGATTAGCATAGTAGCTGATATCTGCGTTTAGTGAAGTTCACGATACTCTCGTTTTCCATAATCTAAAGAGTTGCCGTTGCGGAAGGAACGTGATTGAGTACACTCATTGGTAGATGCTTACCATATCTGGATGTAACTGAGAGATTATTAGTTTAACGTGTGTTACAAAAGGTAACTGTGCAGCATATTTGTGTGGGTTAATAATAGGCAAGTACTGCATACTTAATAGTTATATGCAATGTAAATACGTGATTTTCGTATAAAAATAGTGTTTTTGAAAAAATATTATATACGGAACTGTTATGCATAATAATAACTAAATATATGTGGGCAATTGGAAAAGCACGTACAAGCACTAACATATTTCATGTAAAATGTAAAGCCACTCTAATGTTAAAATCATAAATTAAGGATAGAAACATACAAACTGAATGAAAGATTGTAATATTATTAGCATAAACGAAAACATCGAATAATTTATTATGCGAAAGAATTTGTATAGTGTTTCTTGTATGTTGAAAATAATTGAGATTGATTTTTAATGATGAAGAGATAGCAGTCATTTGTTAAGGAAACGTACCTGAATGGAAGTGTCCATGTGGGTCTTTGTTGTTCAGTTTTGTCAATGATAGTCACTATGTAACTGTAATGGTTGATTTTCAATCCTGTACGTATGTGGAATAAATTGAAGTTGATAAAATAAGTGCCTTGCTAATGAGACGTTTAACCTTATAACCTCTTGATTATGTGGTAAAGATAAGTATTTTTTTGTGACTACGATTGTTTAGCGCCCCTTTCTCATCAGCTTCATGTCGTACTCTGTTGGCTGTTTTATGTGAGAATAATTTTGATTTCTAATTATTGGGACAGGAAGGAACGTTAAAATGGCAGGTTAAATCCTACCCTTCCTCCCTCCTTTTATTATATATTTATATTATTGCCGTTTTTGGCCGTTATGGGCCATCATTACATATTTTCAGCTTAGTCACTGTGTAACATATGAGCTTCACCTCTGTCTTTGGCTGTCTCAGCATTGCAATAAATGTTGAGGCAGCCGTACAACTTCTACGCCCCAGCATGATTTGAGATGAACGCTATGCAATGTCTAGATTGGAACGACAACCCAGAGGAATAGCCAAAACCGCATGCAGCATGGACACACAACCTGAGCTGGAGAAGCAAGGTACCAATGCGGCAAAGTGACCTTATTGAGAACGGAGCATAACATCATTTCATTGACAATGTACAGTGAATCAATAGTGCTTAAGTAGTACGCAAGAATGGTTTTCAGCACACAGACGCTGAACAAAAAAAAACTGAACTGAAAGACTGAAGAATTGAGTCAAACAGAGCTTGCATGGCGTGTACAGGTACAGGCCAATGGAGCTTCAACACGATACCACAGTTCATCTTGAGTACTTCCTGGCGTATTGTGACGAGCCAGTTGCTCGGACCCCATTAATCAGACGTTTTCAGTTGATGAGAGATGTGGAGAATGTGCTGGCCAGGGCAGCAGTCGAACATTTTCTGTATCCAGAAAGGCCCGTACAGGACCTGCAATATGCGGTCGTGCATTATCCTGCTGAAATGTAGGGTTACACAGGGATCGAATGAAGGGTAGAGCCACGGGTCGTAACCCATCTGAAATGTAACGTCCACTGTTCAAAGTGCCGTCAATGCGAACAAGAGGTGACCGAGACGTGTAACCAGTGGCACCCCATACCATCACGCCGGGTGATACGCCAGTATGGCAATCACGAATACACGCTTCCAACGTGCGTTCACCACGATGATGCCAAACGCGGATGCGACCATCATGATGCTGTAAACAGAACCTGGTGTCATCCGAAAAAATGACGTTTTGCCATTCGTGCACCCAAGTTCGTCGCTGAGTACACCACCGCAGGCGCTCCTGTCTGTGATGCAGTGTCAAGGGTAACCGCAGCAATGATCTCCGATAGTTCATGCTGCTGCAAACGTCGTCGAACTGTTCGTGCAGATGGTTGTTGTCTTGCAAGGGTTCCCATCTGTTGACTCAGAGATCGAGACGTGGCTGCACGATCCGTTACAGCCATGCGGATGGGATGCCTGTCATCTCGACTGCTAGTGATACGAGGCCATTGGGATCCAGCACGGATTTCCGTATTACCCTCCTGAACCCACCGATTCCATATTCTGAATCTCGACCAATGCGAGCAGCAATGTCGCGATACGATAAAACGCAATTGCGATAGGCTACAATCCGACCTTTATCAAAGTCGGAAACGTGATGGTACGCATTTCTCTTCCTTACACGAGGCATCACAACAACGTTTCACCAGGCAACGCCGGTCACCTATATTGGCGTCACCACCGGCGCCAACCTTGTGTGAATGCTCTGAACAGCTAATCATTTGCATATCATAGCATCTTCTTCCTGTCGGTTAAATTTCGCGTCTGTAGCAAAAATGGTTCAAATGCACAGAGCACTATGGGACTTAACATCTTAGGTCATCAGTCCCCTAGAACTTAGAACTACTTAAACCTTACTAAGCTAAGGACATCACACATATCCACGCCCGAGGCAGGATTCGAACCTGCGACCGTAGCAGTCCCGCGGTTCCGGACTGCAGCGCCTAGAACCGCACGGCCACCACGGCCGGAGGTCTGTAGCACGCCCCCATCGTGGTGTAGCAATTTTAATGGCCAGTAGTGTATGATGCAACGGCCAGCGTGGCCTGAAGGAATTAGCTGCCGTGGGCTGCTGCCCCTCGCTCCCTCCCTCATCTACATCTACATCTACATCTACATCTACATCCATACTCCGCAAGTCACCTGACGGTGTGTGGCGGGGGATACCCTGAGTACCTCTATCGGTTCTCCCTTCTATTCCAGTCTCGTATTGTTCGTGGAAAGAAGGATTGTCGGTATGCTTCTGTGTGGGCTCTAATCTCTCTGATTTTATTATCCTCATGGTCTCTTCGCGAGATATACGTAGGAGGGAGCAATATACTGCTTGACTCTTCGGTGAAGGTATGTTCTCGAAACTTTAACAAAAGCCCGTACCGTGCTACTGAGCGTCTCTCCTGCAGAGTCTTCCACTGGAGTTTATCGATCATCTCCGTAACGCTTTCGCGATTACTAAATGATCCTGTAACGAAGCGCGCTGCTCTCCGTTGGATCTTCTCTATCTCTTCTATCAACCGTATGTGGTACTGATCCCACACTGCTGAGCAGTATTCAAGCAGTGGGCGAACAAGCGTACTGTAACCTACTTCCTTCTGGGCCAGAATCTATGAAGTCAACGAGAGTGCCCTGGTAATCTGCTGGCCGCCCGAGGCAGTGCAAACTGACCAAGCTTTCAGCTATCTGACTGTGACGTCATGGGCTGCTGGGTACGCACTTCCTTCGCCGCAGCATCCGAGACTGCGAGATGACTGACGTCAGCGCATATTAGCTTGCCCAGCGTCCTTCTGTTCGCCCTTCTAATGGCAGCCGTGAAGGAAGGTAAATGTATATCCGTGAATACTAAATGTGTATTCTGATGATAATATCTCATCAGCGCCTTCAGGCATTCGACAGATTCTCGCCACAGCACTCCACTCCACGCACTTCTGGCAACAAAGAGGCTACACAATGCAGTAGACATGTTGCACTGTAAATAAAGTGAAACATTTGAAGATGGCCTGTAGTGGCCAAAATGGGTAGTCGTATGGAGTACATCACAACTTTGACTGTAATAAATAATAAGTTACAGTCTTCCAAAAGTTGAAGCTTCTCTATACATCTATTACACTGATAAGCCAAAACATGAAGAACACTGCCAACTGCGAGATTCAATGCTACCTGGAAGCCCTGAAGGAGTGTATGACACGGTAAGGACAGTATAAAGCGGTGCGGTGGTATACAGGGTGGGTCACCTAACATTACCGCTGGATATATTTCGTAAACCACATGAAATACTGACGAATCGATTTCACAGACCGAACGTGAGGAGAGGGGCTAGTGTAATTGGTTAATACAAACCATAAAAAAATGCACGGAAGTTATGTTTTTTAACACAAACTTATGTTTTTTTAAATGGAACCCCGTTAGTTTTGTTAGCACATCTGAACATATAAACAAATACGTAATCAGTGCCGTTTGTTGCATTGTAAAATGTTAATTACATCCGGAGATATTGTAACCTAAAGTTGACGCTTGAGTACCACTCCTCCGCTGTTCGATCGTGTGTATCGGAGAGCACCGAATTACGTAGGGATCCAAAGGGAACGGTGATGGACCTTAGGTACAGAAGAGGCTGGAACAGCACATTACGTCCACATGCTAACACCTTTTTGTTGGTCTTTTTCACTGACGCACATGTATATTACCATGAGAGGTGAGGTACACGTACACACGTGGTTTCTGTTTTCAATTACGGAGTGGAATAGAGTGTGTCCCGACATGTCAGGCCAATAGATGTTCAATGTGGTGGCCATCATTTGCTGCACACAATTGCAATCTCTGGCGTAATGAATGTCGTACACGCCGCAGTACATCTGGTGTAATGTCGCCGCAGGCTGCCACAATACGTTGTTTCATATCCTCTGGGGTTGTAGGCACATCATGGTACACGTTCTCCTTTAACGTACCCCACAGAAAGAAGTCCAGAGGTGTAAGATCAGGAGAACGGGCTGGCCAATTTATGCGTCCTCCACGTCCTATGAAACACCCGTCGAACATCCTATCAAGGGTCAGCCTAGTGTTAATTGCGGAATGTGCAGGTGCACCTTCATGGTGATACCACACACGTCAACGCGTTTCCAGTGGGACATTTTCGAGCAACGTTGGCAGATCATTCTGTAGAAACGCGATGTATGTTGCAGCTGTTTGGGCCCCTGCAATGAAGTGAGGACCAATGAGGTGGTCGCCAATGATTCCGCACCATACATTTACAGTCCACGGTCGCTGTCGCTCTACCTGTCTGAGCCAGCGAGGATTGTCCACGGACCAGTAATGCATGTTCCGTAGATTCACTGCCCCGTGGTTTGTGAAACCCGCTTCATCGGTAAACAGGTAGAATTGCAACGCATTCTCTGTTAATGCCCATTGACAGAATTGCACTCGATGATTAAAGTCATCACCATGTAATTGCTGATGTAGCGACACATGAAACGGGTGAAAGCGGTGACGATGCAGTATGCGCATGACACTACTTTGACTCAGTCCACCGACTCTCGCAATGTCCCGTGTACTCATGTGTAGGTTCATGTCAACAGCAGCTAACACACCAACTGCACCCGCATCTCCTGTGACGGGCCTGTTACGGACCCGTTTGTGTGCTACGACCATACCTGTTGCATACAGTTGGCGGTAGATGTTTTGCAATGTGCGGCACGTTGGCTGCTCTCTGTCCGGGTACCGTTCTGCATACACCCTGCAGGCGCCAGCTGCATTTCGTCGACACTTGCCATAGATGAGTATCATCTCCGCCTTTTCAGAGTTCGAATACACCATGGTCACAGTTCCTACAACACTACACTATCACAGACGTCTGGTAACACGGTGTACTACAGTTGGTCTGCGTGCGGAGACGAATGCAGAATAACAATAGCAGCAAGCGCTACATGCGGACACTGCGACAGCTAGACCAAATCACTACAGCCACACTCGTAAACACGTTCGTCATCGTAAACATGTCCATGCAGATGCTGCTCGCCGACCGTGATCCGCGTTTGTTACAACACGTAACTGAACGTCCGAGGTTTCAAGTGTCAACTTTAGGTTACAATATCTCCGGATGTAATTAACATTTTACAATGCAACAAACGGCACTGATTACGTATTTGTTTATATGTTCAGATGTGCTAACAAAACTAACGTGGTTCCATTTAAAAAAACGTAGGTTTGTGTTAAAAAACATACTTCCGTGCATTTTTGTATGGTTTGTATTAAACAATTACACCAGCCCCTCTCCTCACGTTCGGTCTGTGGAATCGGTTCGTCAGTATTTCACGTGGTTTACGAAACATATCCAGCGGTAACGTTAGGTGACTCACCCAGTATAAGGCCAGTGCCTTGGAAATGAAAGAAAGGAAATGCAAGGAAGTTAAATTCAAATGGCTGCAGGAAAGAGTAGAAGAAATAGAAAAAATAAATCGTCTTTGGAAGCACAGATCAGCATACAGAAAAGTCAAAACAACTTTCAAGGAATTTAAAAACAAAGGCGTCAACTTAAAGAATGTCAAAAGCATAGGCGAGAGCGGATATATGAACAGAATACACTGAAAAACTCTTCGAGGAGGAGTAACTTTCCTTTGATGAGACAGAAGTACAGAGTACATTGAGAACATCTTCGAGGGAATGGAAGTGTGCTTTGATGTGATAGAAGAAGAAATGGGTGTCGATTTGGAGAATGTAGGGGGTGCAGCGTCGCAGCCAGAGTTTGGTAGAGGGTTTGGGAACACTTACTACGAAATGAGACACAAGGGACATATAACATTCTTATGAAATTTCTAAAATCGTTGCAAGAAGTGGCAACCAAACTATTACTAAAGTTCATTAGTAAACTCTGACGGATCAAGAAACGAAGTTCCCAGCAACACTAATATAAGAGATGCGATGCGATCCGTTTGGATTTGGTAAAGGTAAAGGCACCAGAGAGGCAGTTGTAGTTCTGTCGGCTTGCTCTACAACGGAAGCTAGACTTCAGAAAAATCAAGATGCCTGCCTAGAATTTGTTGATCCAGAAAAAAGCCTTCGCCAATGTAAAGTTGTATTGGAATCCTCAGCAAAGATAGGGTTAAACTACAGAAAAAGACGGGTAACATGAATATGTACAAGAATCGAGAGGGAATAGTAAGAATCGAAAAGTGAGAGAGAAGTTCTCTTAGTTCTGAAGAGTGTAAGGCAGGGATAGGGCCTTTCTTCTCTACTCTTCAACCTGTATATCGAGGAAGCAATGAGCGAAATATAAGAAAGACTTAGGAGTGGGATTAAGACTCAGGGTGAAAAGAAACCAATTAGATTCGCTGACGACAGTCCAGTTCTCTGTGTAAGTCAATATGCCTTACAACACCAATTGAAAGGAATTTACAGAACATAGCTTACGGACTGAGAGTAAACTAAATAATGACTAAAGCATTGAGGAAGAGCACAAACGATGTTATCAGCACCGGATGGTATAGAGGCAGTGTCAACGACAGTGGTCGATAGAGTGCGTGTCACCCGTGAAAGCAAAGCCGGATAAGCCGAGCTCTGACACGTGAAGAAAGTGATCCGTCAAAATGAATACAGCGAGTCCAGGTTAGAAGTGTGTTTGAGGTAAGAAAAGACGCATCAAAGAAGGAGACAAAATATTCTCTTTTTTTTGCATGGGGTTACTTTCAGCCACGACTAAGAAGCTGATCTAAAAGCCATCTTCCGACCATCACCCCCGACGAAAAATATTCTTGGCTCTGGGAAGGAACCACTGAGCCTTCCCTTACCTGGGATGTACAGTGTGTTTCACAATTCCTTTTACAGGCTTCTAGGGACTGCATAGCGGACTTCGTGGATAAAGTTTTTATAAACTAACCCTGGTCTGGAAATGGACCATTTAGATGTAAAATAAAGTTGTTATAGTTGAACGAAAATGGTGTCACACGTCGCAATTACACCATCAAATGACGATGCTGCCCTCTTCTCAGTTCGTGTTGTTTGTATTCGAAACGTGAAGAGGGACATGTGAAAGTGAAACGATCTCCAAACTTCTTTACAACCAGACGGTACATTCCGTACATGGGTTCATTATCAAAGCTTTATGTGTTATGTGCCCTCCACAACCTCTAGAGCCTTGTAGTAGGAATTGTGAAACAACCTGTGTAGCATACGTGAATGTGGCCGTAAGCACAACGGTTAATGTAGCACTAAATGTCGAAACGCTCGAGGAACAAATAGGTGTGTACATTTGGAACACACAGAACGAATTTTGAGAACACCAGTTTGCTGTGCCTAGCCAGCGGCTATTGAGAAAGCATGATAAAGGAATCTATGGTAATTCACGAAGAACCTGTCCATAGGGACGAAGGTCATCATTTAAGAAACGTCCCCAACATCTCGACACTTTATCAGAAGATAATGAGTGTGACACTCGTCTCAACATCGCGACCCGGCAGGAAATCTGAGAGCCTTTCATCAGTTATACTCCGCAAGCCACCTGACGGTATATGGCGGACAGCACCTCTGGTACCACTATCTGATCCCCCTCTCTCTTCCATTCGTGAAAGGGTCGTGGGATGAGTGATTGTCAGTTAACCTCTGTATTTCATGCTCATCGGAAAAGGGCGTGGAGGACAGGCTGTACGCCGCACGTGTTGCTTTTGCAAGCCCCATACGTCCGGTCTTCCTGAATAAAGATTGTACATTATGCACCAAACTGATGGTGTATCGAACAGTTGTTGTTTGTACCCAGCTCTACGGTTGCGAAAGCTGGGCACAGTATCGCCGTGCTCTTAAGGAACTTGAACGCTTCAACCAACAGAAGCATAATACATAAGAAACATCAAATGGGATGACTTCATATCAAACTTTACCGTTCTTGAGAAGGCAAAAATATATGGTATACCAGCCATCGTAATTGATCATCAGCTCAGATGTACCATGTAAAAATTCTTCCTGATCGAATCCTTAGTGAAGGATACACCCTCCGCGCCCAAAGCCAATACATTGCCGACCGTGAGCGCTTTCCTAACATGGTGCTGACACTCCACTAATGACGTCACAGTGCGTTTCGTAATGGTTACTGCACACAAAGGTACTGTATTGCTAGTTCGCAAATGTTGCTAGCGCTCACCACAAAACAATCGTGGCTCCATATCAACCGACTTTAATCGATCCGAGCCGTCAGACAACACGCAGTGAACAAATAGTAGTGAGTTGGTTAATTCTTGCTCCATAGATAATTTGCACGCTTTTTACCCTAACGAAATGGAGGGAGTCACTTTGCATTATATATATCCTAAACTGTTCGTGTGGATGGCTATTTGTTGGTCATTCAGAAATCAGCTTAAAAAAACATGTATAGAATGGAGTAGTAAGAAAGACAGTTCCAGTTTACTTTTAAACTTCGCTGTGCTGTCTTTGAAAGTTTTACGCTATTGGACAAATGTTG
Source organism: Schistocerca americana (assembly GCF_021461395.2). NCBI lineage: Eukaryota > Metazoa > Arthropoda > Insecta > Orthoptera > Acrididae > Schistocerca > Schistocerca americana. Next base: position 110,608,781 of record NC_060120.1, read on the forward strand.
AAATATTTTTGTGGACAATGCCTCATTTGCCCAGCCACAGCTTTAGCGGTAAGTAACGAAGGCTATTTCTTCATCTCTTTCTATCCGAAGTACAGTAGGATCAGTACTGCAGTTATTACCGCTCTCATGGTTGGGACATGGCTGAAACGTTTCTAATATAATCTTAAAACCGTTCCTCTCTGTCAGCTGCCCTGCGACGAAACACGGCCCCATGATGAGCTGTGAACCCTGCTGGTAGCCATTTTCATGTGCATAAACGGCAAAATTGGTTTTCGAAAATACAGCCTTATTGACTGAACTTGCCAATCCAGCAATGGGCATCAGTTTGTTTCTGACTATATTGTCCCAAAATGCATCATTTATTGATCTGAAAGTCACATATCAAACACGGTGTAAATTCACTAACGAAAAATGACGCATAAACTTATGCAAATTAGGATGTCAATGTCTGAAAATTATTTTATATTCAATTACATACAACTGTGCGAATAAGATGTGGCTTCGTAACAAAACAAAATATACATGATTTGCATGTCGTTTTGGAAGGTGCGGACGTAGAACTATGTTGAATCACGTCCTATACTTTTTTTAATCTTTCAAACTGTTTGACACAATAAATGTCTACCTCTGTTCCTCTTATCATCCTCGTCTTCAACCCAAAGAATAGTGAGATCAGTTTCTTTCAGTCATTAGTTTCCAGTGTCTTCCGTATCGCTAAAGCTTTGAACGCTGCTCAGTTGCCAGTTTGCGGGTAGTTTTCCTCTATTTTCGTCGCCCTTCTGCTCTAGAAACGTCTTATCAGTAGCCTATTGTTGGTTCAGGAGAGATACCTTATCATGAAAGTCCATCTAGCCAGTGAGATGACGCAGAGGCAAAACAACAGACGAGTTGTGGAGTCAGCAGTTGCGCAGTTAACACACGGACAAAGGTGGGCCACGGAGCGGCAGCGTATGGTTCGGTCCTCGAGTTTAAAAGGACGAAGCAAGTGCTGGAGCGTTAGTCACCTCGTCTCACTCTGGAGATGTCTGGACGGTATTCAACCGAAATATTAGAGGAAGTAACTGAATTTATGCGGCTGCACGCCCGAAATTTTATGGAACAGTCTTTACGCCGCGAAAACATGAAGCTGCACATCAAGCCTGTCCATTATCTACCGCCCTTTTTTTTCAATATTCATATTGACGATATCTTTCATGAATGGTAATTGTCTTAAATTACACATCAAGAAGTAATAACTTTAATTTTACGACGATGTTATTTGCTTATAAAAATGGTTCAAATGGCTCTGAGCACTATGGGACTTAACTTCTGAGGTCATCAGTCCCCTAGAACTTAGAACTACTTAAACCTAACTAACCTAAGGACATCACACACATCCATGCCCGAGGCAGGATTCGAGCCTGCGACCGTAGCGGTCGCGCGGTTCCAGACTGTAGCGCCTAGAACCGCTCGGCCACTCCGGCGGGCATTTGCTTATAATCAACTTACAGTAATAGAATATGAAGAAGAGCTTCTAATTACAGAACATAAGTTAAGTCAAATTTCCGCTAATTGTGGATGAGAATATCGACAAATAAAACAAAAGTGATGGCATTTCAAGGATCGGAACCCATATGGACAAATAACTGAACAAGTAAGAGAGTTTAAATATTTAGGGTGCAATTTGAAATGTCCAAAGTCGTATGACGTATAGCTGAAATTTGTCACATTTCTGTAGAATTTCTGTCACATTTCTGTAGAACCACACAACAAACATTAAGACATAATGCACAGAAATAAACATTAATTAAACTTTCCAAAGCAGTACCCCAGCCTTTGCTGCTATATGGTAGCGAATGTTGGACCCTAACATCTGACCAATTACGATAACTCGAATCATCAGAGATGTAGTTCCCACGTTTTGTAGCATGACATTCATTATTGAACCATAGAAGAAACATCGATATCGGGCAGGAACTAAATCTTGAACCCATTACAAACATAATTGAAAAATACCGACTGGATTGGAATGAGCATGTCCAAACTACGTCTAATAATAAGGCACCTAAAGCTCCTATATGATATAATCCAACAGGAAAGTGAAACGCTGGATCTTGAACAGTTCTGAGGCGGAAAACGCCAAAAGGGCCAATAATTGAAGACGATGATGATGACAATGTTTTCACAGTCCGCACAGGATGTTCACGAGTGTTCGACGAAAAGAAGTGACGCCACTTTCACATAGCTATCTACATCTACATTTATACTCCGCAAGCCACCCAACAGTGTGTGGCGGAGGGCACTTTACGTGCCACTGTCATTACCTCCCTTTCCTGTTCCAGTCGCGTATGGTTCGCGGGAAGAACGACTGCCGGAAAGCCTCCGTGCGCGCTCGAATCTCTCTAATTTTACATTCGTGATCTCCTCGGGATTTATAAGTAGGGGGAAGCAATATATTCGATACCTCATCCAGAAACGCACCCTCTCGAAACATAGCGAGCAAGCTACACCGCGATGCAGAGCGCCTTTCTTGCAGAGTCTGCCACTTGAGTTTGCTAAACATCTCCGTAACGCTATCACGCTTACCAAATAACCCTGTGACGAAACGCGCCGCTCTTCTTTGGATCTTCTCTATCTCTCCGTCGTCCCACACTGATGAGCAATACTCAAGTATAGGTCGAACGAGTGTTTTGTAAGCCACCTCCTTTGTTGGACTACATTTTCTAAGGACTCTCCCAATGAATCTCAACCTGGTACCCGCCTTACCAACAATTAATTTTATATGATCATTCCACTTCAAATCGTTCCGCACGCATACTCCCAGATATTTTACAGAAGTAACTGCTACCAGTGTTTGTTCCGCTATCATATAATCATACAATAAAGGACCCTTCTTTCTATGTATTCGCAATGCATTACATTTGTCTATGTTAAGGGTCAGTTGCCACTGCCGGCCGCGGTGGCTGTGCGGTTCTAGGCGCTGCAGTCCGGAACCGCGGGACTGCTACGGTCGCAGGTTCGAATCCTGCCTCGGGCATGGATGTGTGTGATGTCCTTAGGTTAGTTAGGTTTAAGTAGTTCTAAGTTCTAGGGGACTAATGACCTAAGATGTTAAGTCCCATAGTGCTCAGAGCCATTTCAGTTGCCACTCCTTGCACCAAGTGCCTATCCGCTGCAGATCTTCCTGCATTTCGCTGCAATTTTCTAATGCTGCAACTTCTCTGTATACTACAGCATCATCCGCGGAAAGTCGCATAGAACTTGCTACACTATCTACTAGGTCATTTATATATATTGTGAAAAGCAATGGTCCCATAACACTCCCCTGTGGCACGCCAGAGGTTACTTTAACGTCTGTAGACGTCTCTCCATTGAGAACAACATTCTGTGTTCCGTTTGCTAAAAATTCTTCAATCCAGCCACACAGCTGGTCTGATATTCCGTAGGCTCTTACTTTGTTTATCAGGCGACAGTGGGGAACTGTATCGAACGCCTTTCGGAAGTCAAGAAAAATGGCATCTACCTGGGAGCCTTTATCTAATATTTTCTGGGTCTCATGAACAAATAAAGCGAGTTGGGTCTCACACGATCGCTGTTTCCGAAATCCATGTTGATTCCTACAGAGTAGATCGACGATCTACTGCGAGTCAGACCGGGCCGTCGAGTATCCGTTCTACCAGGACTTTGTGGAGACAAATGCGCTGTTTAGGCTTAAACAAACGACAATTCACTGTCGGTCCTTACCTAACACTACTACACAGAGCACAATGGTTCACGTGGGTTCACGTGGGCCCGTGAATGTTTTCACTGGATCGTGGGAGTACTGCGAGGTGCAACGCGTTCCTATGAATCCGGCTTTTAGTTGTATCGAGCAGATGGGCGCTTGAGAGAGAGAGAGACGAATAGCCACTGAAAATACGTATCCTGCTTGTCAACAAGGTTGCGTCCAGACAGGATGTGTCTACAAAAGTGGGTGCCTCTGCAAGATGGGCGGCTCAGCATCTTGCCAGAATGATTCCAGCACCCCATAGATTCCATAGCTCGGCGTGTTACTGCAGTTTTAAGAAAACGTGGAGTGTCGATTAGCTATTAACATCACATCCAGTGCCTTCCCATAATTTTTGGCCGCACAGTGTAGTTGTTTCCGCACTCACAGGAAATATAAATTCCCTGGGTCCAGAGGCTGTGCTGTTGTAGGGTGACACTTTCTCGAGTATATTTTTTGGGCAAGTTTTGTTTGCTAGCTGTGTATTTTTGTCCGCTCAAAATGCAGATAATTTGCATTTCAGCCCCCCAATGAAATGTAGTTTAAGTAAAATGTTTTAAGCTATGTAGGAAGAGAGGGAGTAGCAGTTAATATGAGTTTTATTTCATTTCCATGCCGCAACCAATGGAAAAAGAGAGAGAGAGATTAACTCTGTGACAGAGGAGAGTATTGGCATCAGTTGGGAATCTTGAGGACTTAATAAAGCAATCATGGAATGAAGACGGAGAGTGACATTTGTGAGCGAGTGTATAACATAAACTCACAACTGGATCAGTGAGCTCTGAATGTTAAGCGGCAGAGGTTTAATTATAACACCATAATTATTCCTTGGTTTAGCGATGCACCAATAGCTGTAATTAATTATGGATTGTGCTGGTTTTTTCTGGATTGTGTTAGATAGACGTTGCTCTATGGACATTGAAATGATTCCGGAACAAAAATGAGATGTTAAAACCAGGCGTAACGCAGGAAATATCGTTTTAAGTTATAATGAGAGAAGAACGATTTGCAATTATGGAACATTTGTAATCTACTGGTTAATATAATACAGAGTACGTAATCTGAAATGTTTCTATTCTCTTTCATTATTCAAATTGCAGTTGCTATTTCCTTAAAAGACTTCAATTGCAGCTTTTAACGAGTAATAGCTACTGTAATTTTCTGTTGATGTGCGTGATTATTTTCAAGTACGTGAGGGCGATTACGAGCTTTTTCCAGGCAACTACGTGGTTCAACATCTTATTCGCCAAGTACGTAAAAAACGAAAGCCATGTCACGAGAGTTGGCGTCTGGTTCTTGTAAGATTACAGCACTGAGAGAGTGTGCCTGGTGGATGATTTTGGTTACACAGACATCTGATCGCTTTTCTGTATATACGCAGCACTTCTGGCATCCAGCGTACAAAGTGGGAGATGCGATACATATTTTCAAAGAATTGGGATATATGTTTTATCTGTCATCTACCGACAGCAGCTTGTCACACTACAAAGCCGTACCTGCAATTTTGAAAACAAAGTAAAGAGTCAGTCCAGTGAAAACTGGGTCTTAACTTCCCAGAATATTATATTACCAAACAGCTAACTTGCCTTTACTTTCGAATACACATTTTTGGCCAGTATCCTGGCTATCGATTTTTAAAATATTTGCTACGAAAAACACTTTGTTCGCCTCACGAACGAAGTACGATGCAAACGGCTTTTTGTGATCCAACGCTGTCCTTAGCTGGGTGCAGCGTCTCTTATTGTAGCGACGCTGCTGGACCTGGAACAATGTCGTCACGTCATGCTCCGCACTGAGGGCGTTAAACCGCCTCTACAAGCTCCTTATTCTGGTCCATATGAAGTGCTACGGCGCAGTGCCCACACCATGGATATCCTAGTGAACGGCAAAACCACGACTGTTGCGTTGAATCGGGTTAAACCTGCGTATGTTTTTCCTGACACCCCACTAGCGGCACCTCGTCGTAGACGTCCACCTACCGCTGTTCCAGACACTGACGCCACATCTCCGGCGCCGGCTCTTCAACATCCGCCGCCCAACGCAGCACAACATCCGCCTCCTGACGTTGTTCCTACTCCTCCGACTCGGACGACCCGCTCTGGACGTCGGGTGCACTTTCCGGCGCGGTATCTCGACGCCGACGCTCCGCTTCCGCCCGGGGAGCTGATGTAGTGATGCTGCCGCGCGCTAATTCAAGCTCGTCGGTGTGTGTGTGTGTGTGTGTGTGAGTGTGTGTGTGCTGTGCGCGTGCGTCAGTGCAGTGGTGTGCGGTTGTAATTACTTTACGCGACGTTTGTGTAGTTCCGCGCCCAGCCTCTAGAGGCGCTGTGTTTTCTAGCTTTTATTACATTCTGTTATTATTATTATTATTCCTTGTTGTTTGAATTAGTGAGTAGTTCCGTGGCTCCTGACTTGTGTGGACGAGTACTGTTTTCTCTCCTAACTACGGAAGTTTCCGAGGATTAAGGATCCTCTGTATAGGCCGGAAGCAAATTTTATAGCTCCGATCTGTCCATACATGCCGCGCGTCGTCAGATACGCGCTCGCAATAAAGTTATTGTTGCTCAACTGAAGGTCTTCATTCTTCTGAATCACGTTAAGCAAAGGTCGGACAGCCACCAGTTTAGCTGAACCCGACACTTATCTTTCTGGGCGATCGGAAGATAGGTCTTTTGCCTTCTCTGTCTCTTTTCGAGGAGCAATGTCGAAAAATGCGTAAAATATGGATCATGATTCTTACAACGTCTTCTATTTCACTTGTGTTCGCAATAAATATTGCTAATCCATCCTTTTCTTATTTTATCTCGCCCTTGGAATTTTCTTATTCGGTATCACCTCACGATTTCACTCGAAAGAGCTTAGAGAACAGATTCGTGTGTTCTAGGTAGCAGAGAAGGTGGTTATGGCTACGTTATCTTCACATACGCCTCGCGTCGGGGAACCTGGAGCAACAGCGAATTGCTTCAAATGCACTTGTTAGGCTTGTAAGCCTGTTGCTCATACCCAGTCAGGACCAAGCGAAAATAAGGTCGATATCAGTCACAATACAGGCCAGTTAGAAGACTATACGTGGTTTGTGAAGCACTTCAAACAGGAGGCAGTGTTCAGACTGTTAAAGCCCTACTCAACAGTGTCAACGTGTGTTGAAACATTTCGTGCGTCAGATTAGTAATTCTGAGGTTTTGATCGACCCTTTCTTTCAGGAGTGCTAGTTCTGCAAGGTTCGCAGGAGAGCTTCTGTTAAGTTTGGAAGGTAGGAGACGAGGTACTGGCAGAAGTAACGCTGTGAGGACGGGGCGTGAATCGTGCTTGGATAGCTCAGTTGGTAGAGCACTTGCCCGCGAAAGGCAAAGGTCCCGAGTTCGAGTCTCCGTCCGGCACACAGTTTATATCTGCCAGGAAGTTTCATATCAGCGGACACTCCGCTGCAGAGTGAAAATCTCGTTCTGGATACAATTCTACTGTTTATTGGGGGGACAAGCACTCGGAAGTAATACAGTGTAGAACATGATGCAAAGATATGTCGTGACGATATGCGTTGAGATTTTACCTTTCTGCAGATGTTTTCTCAAAGCGTCATTTTAGAGGTCTCGCTTAAGAAAAAGACACATAAACAGCAATAAAGCATGTAAAAATATTAGTAAACGAGTCATGTCTACAAGTGTTTTTATTTGTAAGACACAAAGAAATTACAGCCAATGGCTGCGAGAGGGGATCGATTGAAATCAATGGGGGAAATTCATAACTTGTGGCGGACAGGGATTTGAACCCAGGTATCCAGATGCTCTGACCAAAATCGATGCGGGCACATTCGGCATTGCATCTGCTTGGACTACTCTAGCATGCCTCCCGCTACTTTTAACAAAGTAGACGAAATTTGTGATAACTGTTGTATTATAGCTTTATTCTGTTCTGTATTGTAGTTCCATTATTCTGATACTTTGTTCTATTGCCGGCCGCGGTGGCCTAGCGGTTCTGGCGCTGCAGTCCGGGTACCGCGGGACTGCTACGGTCGCAGGTTCGAATCCTGCCTCGGGCATGGGTGTGTGTGATGTCCTTCGGTTAGTTAGGTTTAAGTAGTTCTAAGTTCTAGGGGACTTATGACCTAAGATGTTGAGTCCCATAGTGCTCAGAGCCATTTGAACCATTTGAACTTTGTTCTATTCTCCCGTCGATTTCTTTATGGTGTTAAATAGTTGTTTTCTTTGTTGCGATGAGCATTGTAAGTGCCACCTATTATCGGCTACTATGCCTACTTCCTCGCCGCAGTGGCAACTCCTGTTCCCGTCAGACCATCGGAGTTAAGCGCTGTCGGGCTGGGCTAGTTCTTGGATGGGTGACCATCAGGTCTGCCGAGCGCTCAGACCCTGTGAGGCAAATTGAGGAGCTACTTGACTGAGAAGTAGCGACTCCGGTCTTGTAAACTGACGTACGGCTGGAAAGCGGTTTGCTGATCACATGCCCCCTCCCTATCCGCATCCAGTAACGCCTGTGGGCTGAGGATGACCCGGCGGCCGGTCGGTACTGTTGGGCCTTCATGGTCTCTTCGGGCGAGGTTTAGTTTTTAATTTTTATGTTTACTTGCTATGGGCGGTTTCCAGGAGCGCGCTCGGTCGACGTGAAACGCCGCGTGTACTGGGGGCGCCTCAGCGCCAGCCGCTGCTCGCTGCGTTAGCAGCCGCCGACAGCGCCGGCTGGAGCTCCGGCAGAGCTCGCGGCGGTGACCTTTGCCCCTGTCCATGCCCCGGGGGCTGCCGTATTGATTGGAGGCTGCCCCGGGCCCCGAAAGCCGCTCCCGCCTCCTCCGCCGCCCCTTTCCTGCCGCACCTGCTGCTTCTCCTTATCGTCCCATCTCACGTCGGCCTCCCAATGATCTGCTCTCCTCTGTAAAAGCTCAAACTACTACGTTAGTGCATAAATTCAGTTGTTGCATACTGGTATTCCGGTTGCTATGGGTTTATTTATCGATTGTCATATTTTACTTCCCGTTCACTGTTGCTATCTGAGTTTACGATTTGTCTTTTGGAGATGGTGAGTGGAGCCGTGGACGCTAGAAAATGGAGTGCCAAGTGGAGGAATCGAAACGTTTCTGACGTATTCTTCTGTTTGAGTTCAGTACAGCAGCGGAGGCTACCGGGAACATTTACACCGTGCATGGGGATAATTCCATTGGACACAGCACGGCAAGATAAAAGTTTTCACGTCTTAAGAACGGAAACCTTCGGGTTTTGATGAAGATCGTTTAAAACCAAAAATTCACAATGACCCACGTCAGTGTCCGCCCTGATAGCTGAATGGTCAGCGTGACGGACTGCCGTCCTAAGGCGTCCGGGTTCGATTCCCGGCTGGGTCAGGGCTTTTCTCCGCTCAAGGACTGGGTGTTGTGTTGTCTTCATCATCATTTCATCCCCACCAGGCGCGCGGAAAAAAAGATAGAGTGATTTCTCCTCTCGCGTCAAATAGTGAAGTATAGTAGTATAAAGTGTTTCTTCTTAGTGAAATCAGTGATACAAAGTGCTTCTCACCAAACATCTGTCATGCTCGCGACCAAATCAGTGTCAAAAGTATACCCAGTAGTACTACCAGTGTTTTTTTTTTATTTTTTCGTTTTTACTGTGTTTTCCAGGACACAAGCATTACTTAGTGGAAAGTGCAAACTACTCATAATTTTTTCTTAAATTATTTCCGTTACTATGTGCCCTATAACATTTATATTGTCTACTCACACTTTCGTCTCTGCTTCTCTTATATAGTATGACATAAATTCCTCTGTTCTTCAATTTATGTATAATCTGTAGTATATGTAAAAAAGTTTCTTCCACTTCTGCTCCATCTATCATGCTGATGTTTCCCTCATACTGCCCCACCTAACAGTGCAATCTAGAGGAAGAGATCAAACCAGAATGCACAATGTGCCTGTGGCATCACAAGTGCGTGACATACAGAAACATGAACTCAAAATCAATGTGTCGATGGTACATATAAATTATTGTGCCTGTCCTGCAATGCGTTACCCAAAAAAAAGATGACAAATGGCCATGTAAAAGGGTTCAAGGAACAACAATAAGAGAAAAACGAAAAAGAAAAGAATATACAAACGAAAACCTATAAAATGACAGTAATGTTAACCAACACTAGGAATATACTAGGTTAATAGAATAAAATGTTTTTTTTTAATGTGACGTCGAATGTAAATAAGACCTGCACCAAGGCGGCCGGACCTGCCCCGTAAGGGGCCTCCCGGTCAATGATGCCAAGCGCTCATTTCCATTTCTACACCCACGTCAGTGTACTCGAGAAATGGCGGATGTGATGAACTGTGATCATTCCACCATCGTGCAACGTTTGCATGATGTGAGGAAGTTCCAAAAATCAGGTGTATGGTACCGCATGATCTAAGCCAAAATCACAAAACTCGGCGGGTGGCCATATGTGTGGTCATATGTGAATCTCTGCTTGCCCGTCATCAATTATCTCGTGAACAACACTGGCCATTCGTACCCTATATCGTTATTGGTATCGAGAAATCATGTCTTTACGCCAGAACAGGGCAAAGAAAGAGATGGCGTAGCCCTAACAAAGCAGCAACTCCCGCGGAACTGCGAAGATGTGGTTCACTGTGAACTGCTTCCCCGAGGTGTAATCGTCACTGCCGACATTTATTGCCAACAGCTGAGGCGTCTTGCACACGCCATCCACGAACGACGAGCAGGAAGACAGCGTGACGTGATCCTACTCTACGATAACGCCCACCCGCATTCTGCTAGACTAACAAAACACGCTTGACAGGAGTTGGGTTGAAGAAATCATTCTCCCCGCTCCTATCCACTTGATGTCTTCCTGGAAGAGCCACCAGCTACCGTCTCGCTCGGGACCGCCTCTTGTCTAGAGGTACTCTCCGCCGTGCTAAGATACCGTTTAACAGTCGTTACTTCGGGCACGGTCTAGTAACGAAGCTCGAAACAGATCGCCGTTTCGGTAGTTTGGTAGTTGCAGGTGTTTCGCCATACTACGGGAGAGCAGTAGCGTCATACATGCGGTCAGGTTCACCGAACTCAGCCAATCCCCTTTCGTTGGCGAAACCTAGTTCTCGTGGTCCTGTATTCTCTCTGCGAAGTGTTCTCAGTCAAACATGTATAGTAAATAGTATTTCTATATGACGTTCCGTGAATGTGCCTGTGTCAGTGGAGGTTGCCCTCAGTTGAGAGTCCGTTGTTCTGTGCTAATTTCAGAATATACCTCTTTGCGTTAGTGTTGTGATTTCTCTCACCTCTGCGACAGTATCCGTTCAAATTAGTGGCTGTGGTGTCACCGCCAGACACCACACTTGCTAGGTGGTAGCCTTTAAATCGGCCGCGGTCCGGTAGTATACGTCGGACCCGCGTGTCGCCACTATCAGTGATTGCAGACCGAGCGCCGCCACACGGCAGGTCTGGAGACGTCCTAGCACTCGCCCCAGTTGTACAGCCGACTTTGCTAGCGATGGTTCACTGACAAATTACGCTCTCATTTGCCGAGATGATAGTTAGCATAGCTTTCAGCTACGTCATTTGCTACGACCTAGCAAGGCGCCATTATCAATTGCTATTTATCTTGTGATGCATGTACCGTCAGACCGATGTTCACCAATTATGGATTAAAGTTAAGTATTCCAGAAGCTACGTGCTATTTTTGCTACTATAAAGACCTTGTCCTGTTCCAGACCTCACGCCATCCTGCGTGAGCTTAAACGCGTGCCCTTCGGCCTCCCGTCCGAGTGGATTGGCTGTCTTGCCAGTCCACAAAAGTGGCTTCCTGCAAGTAGGGTCGTAGTCCATGCCTTCCCACGGTCTGATACTGGGTAGAACAATAACAAGAGACCCCGATGGCATATCAGTCTTTATCTCGTCCGCTTTTCTCCCACGCCGTCTAGGATACGGAAACTGGCTGTCAGTTTAGGTGAGGTAGGGCCATTCTGGACGTTCGCGTATTACCGACGCACGTCAAACTCGACGCGTTCTGCGAGAAGGGGTGGCCGACCTAAATCATCCAGGATCGAAATCCGGTCACCTAGTGTGTCATCAGGGAGCATCGGGAAACGTCTGATTGCAGCAGGATTAAGATCACTTGTGCCGCTGGCCAGACTATGTCTCACACCAGAACACCGTCAAGCGTGACTGCTCTGGTGCCGTGAATGAGTTGACTGGAGAGTGGGACTGGCGTTCTGCTGTCTTCAGTTATGAGAACAGGTTCTGAACGTATGCGAGTGATGGACGTACACGTGTGGTGAGCTGCGTATAACGGAGTGCATTCACCCACAACCCATAGGCCCCCACCAGGTTTCATGGTGTGAGGTAGTGCTGTAGATAAAATATCAATATATCGATATTTTTCAAAAAGATGTAGGAAAAAAATCGAAGATTAGTTGCGACGATAAATCGATTAAGAATGGCAAAAACGGGTGCCGGTAGTTTTATTTTATATTATATTTTTTCCACAATTTTTGGTAGATATTTAAAGTTGTCTTTTGAAGTTGTAGTAGAACACAATTTTACTTTCACTGTGCGAAGGAGTCTCACAACTTTTTGAGCTGTCGTCATGACCAAACTCTCTCTCTTGACTTTGTGAAGCAAGTACGAGGGTGAGTCAAATGAAAACCTTAAATTTGTAATAACAAATCGAAATTTCGCTCCGTTATCCTGTAAGTTGGTAAACGTGCTTAAAACAGCGTGCAGAATAGCCTGTAGGTGGCAGTATAGTGCAGATGCACGCATACCGTCGCAGTATCAGTATAAAGATGGCCGCTCCACTTGCGACTTGCACCAGGGAAGAACAGCGTTCTGTTATTCGGTTTTTGCGTAGCGAAGCTGTGATACCTATTGAAATTCATCGACGAATGAAGGTTCAGTACGGCCATGCGTGTTTGTCACAGCAGCAAGTCTATGAATGGAGTAGGAAGTTCGCAAATGGTGTGACTACAGTGGAAGATGCTCCTCGTCCAGGTCAGGGACAACGAGTTGTGACTCCACAGAACATTGCATCAGTTGAAGCCATAGTGAAGGAAAACCGCCGAGTGACGCTGAATGACACTGCACCATGTTTACAGATTAGTCATGGGTCAGCACACCACATTGTGCATGATGTGCTCCAGTTTCACAAAGCGTCTGCAAGATGGGTGCCACGGCAGCTGAGTCCTGAAATGAGAGAACGACGAGTTGATGCTTGTGAAGAACTTCTTCGGCGCTTTGAACGAGAAGGTGACGGCTTCCTTGCAAGAATCGTTACTGGCGACGATACCTGGGTTCACTTCCACCAACCGGAAACGAAGAGAGCGAGCAACCCTGACCTTGCCCCAAGTGATTTCCATATGTTTGGACCACTCAAAGACGCAATGGGATGAAAGAAGTTCCGTTCTGATGAAGAGGTACGCCACGCGGTGCATGAGTGAATGCGCGGACTACAAAAAGAATTTTTTTCTAATGGAATTTATGCATTTTGTAAGCGCTGGAGGATTTGCATTGGGCGTGGAGGAGATTATGTTGGAAAGTGATACAGCTTTGTACCACTTCTGCACAATAAACAATATTTAAAAAAAATATTTAAGGTTTTCATTTGACTCACCCTCGTGTATGTGGCACAAAAGAAGAAGCCCGATTGCGCTTAGAGAGGGGGGGGGGGCGGGGGCGGGGGGGGGGGCAAGGAATAACACGATTTCCGATTTGAAGAAACAGCACACCAGCTGAACTATAAAACAATTTTTAACGCAATTAGTGTGCTGTTTTTTCACATCGACATTTTTTTCATAAACAGTTGCTGAAAATGATGAACCAAGATATAATTGACAAGACTGGTCTTAGCGACTGGTGGACGCGTGCGAGGTGAAATGCTGACGCTATCGGCGCCCGGCGCTACCAACAGCAACTGAAACGTTTAGCTTCAGTACGAAATTTTGACACTGCAACAGTTAGGGAGCTGGCGTTGGCAGAAATGATGTGTTGTGTACATAGTTCCGCGCTGTCAGCGCGTACACAACTTTCCCACTAGAGCGCGTCCCGCTAAGCACAACAGCGCAGGCGCAGCGCTCGTCCGTCTCCGCTCTACGAGATGGCGCTGCCATAAAGACGGACCAGATTCTGCTTCCGCAGATCCGCGTATTAATACGTAACGCAGCCAATGAGATTGCTGCTAACGTAGAACCTTTTCTCCTCGCGGATCACACTCGCGCAGTGATACCCGAACGCTCGAGGTTTTATAACGAGTGTACAGACCTCCGATTATTCAGTCTTCACCAGTCTGCTTTAGTCTGCATTAGTCTGTAGGCAAGTTTCAGTCTGCGCCTAATAAGATTATCATATTCCTGTACATAGCCATGAAGAGTAATGTATAGACACTTTGTCAAGTATCAGAGATATGTGAGAATAAGATCAACGTACCAAGACCAAAGGAACTTCAGATTTCCAGTTATAAACAGCATCCAGAATCAAGTTATGTAATGTCTATCCTTTTTATTATTTTAATAAATGTGTGTAAAAATTAATCAAGTTCTGTTTAAAGTTGGTCACCGTCAATCTGCTACGCTAAGCGTGCAAGTGGCATTTCTATCGTCTGACCTAACGGCAGAAGATAAACACGCCACAATAAGACCACGAGACATATTGCTGACACTCGCCTACTTCGTTAGAGCGACAAGTCAAATAATCTGATGGTGTGTGTACCGAAGGTCTCACAGTACGCACACCACATGAAGAAACAAGGAAGTCGACACGAAGTGTTTCGGACAAGTCCGATATGCTATAAAACCTAACGACGGACCCATGGGACACCTTTTATTGTGCCACTTACATAGAGCTACCATTGTTAGCGAAGTGTTTTCCATTCAAATCTTGCTCCATTGGGGACAGACAGGCTGCTAGTTTGTTGATGCACAGAATATCTAATAATAAATCAATATTTAAATAAGCAGCTTTAAAACCGGCAGTATACGAGGGTTGGAACTTTAATAGTGGTCACTATTTATTTACAGCTCGTACAAAATATGCAAAATAGATACGTGTTTCAATGTTTTACTGACCTTCAAAGTAGTCACCAGCATTGTGTACAACCCGTTGTCAGTGACATGGAGGTCGTAGGATACTCTTAGCAGTGCCAGTTGTGTTGACAGTTCGAGCGGCGCGGTCTATTGTCCAACGAATTTGTAGCAGTTCTGAAGCAAATGCCATGAAGTGTTTCCTTCAGTTTAGAAATCGAGTTGAATTCACAAGGGCTTAAGTCAGAGGAGTGCAGTAGGTGGTATAGCACTTAGCATCCCCAACAGTCAAACAAATCAGTAACAGCTTGCACTGTACAAGCTGGACTATTGTCCTGTAAAATGATGGTCATGTCCTGCAGAAAGTGCGATCACTTCTGTCTCTGTTCAGTTCATTTTTGGAACACAAACTACGACCAGCTTAGAGACAGAAGTGATGACACTTTCTCCAGGACCTGACCATCATTTTGCAGGACAATGCTCAAGCACGTACAGTGCAAGCTGTTACTGATTTGTTTGACTGATGGGGCTGCTAAGTGCTATACCACCTACTGCACTCCGGCCGGCGAGGTATTGATCCTCCGCCTCCATGATGATCATATGGAGGATTGCCGCCTGTTGTTCCTATGAGCTTCCGATTACAATCTACAATTCACAATAAGTGTCTGGCAGAGGTTTTATCGAACCAACATCAAGATGTTTCTCTGCCGATCTACCGTCGAATATCGCGCGGGAAAAACGAACACGTAAATCTTTCTGTACGAGCTCTGATTTCTTTATTTCATTATGATGCTCATACCGCTCTATGTAGGTGGGCGCCAAAAGAATATTTTCACACTCTGAGGAGAAAGTTGGTGACTGAAATTTCATGAGAAGATCCTGCACTGAAAAACAGCTTTGTTTTAATGATTGCCACTCCAATTCACGTATCATATCCGTGGCGCTCTCTACCCTGTTTCGCGATAGTACAAAAGGAGCTGTCCATCTTCGACCCTATCAGATGCGGATGCCACAGAGTACAGCAATACTCCAGAGTAGGACTTATAATCGTTGTCAGTCTCTCTAGTATACCTGTTGCATTTTCTCATGCATTTGTCAGTGTTCTGCTAACAAATCCTAATCTTCAGTTTGCTTTATCCACAACAGTACCATGCGATCGTTCCAGCTAAAGTTATTCGCAGTTGTAATCCTTAAGTATTTAGTTGAATTTACAGACTTAAGATTTCTTGCTTTTTCACGTAATCTAAATCTATCGTATTTCTTTTGGTTCTCGCGTGGAAGGCTTCACACTTATCAGTATTTTCACACCATACACCAGATAACTTGTCTAAATCGATTTACAATTTGTTTTGATCATCTGATGACTTTACAAGACTGTAAATTACAGAATCATCCGCAAACAATCTAAGAGTGCTACTCAGATTGCCTCCTAAATTGTTTATGTAGTTAATAGAGGGCCTATAACACTTCTTGTTCGAATGTCCACACCAAGTCACACCAATACCCAAGAAACGAAATAGGAGTAATCTACTAAATTACAGATTCATCTCGCTAACGTCGATTTGCAGAAATCACTTCTGTTTCACTCGATGCAAATGGAAATGAGCGTTGGCGTCATTGGCCGGGAGGCCCCTTAAGGGGCAGGTCCAGCCGCCTTGGTGCAGGTCTTTTTACATTCGCCGCCACATTGGGCGACCTGCGCGCCGTATGGGGTGAAAAGATGATGAAGACAACACAACACGGAGTCCCTGAGCGGAGAAAATCCCCAACCCAGGTGGGAATCGAACCCGGGCCCCTTAGGGCGGCAGTCCGTCACGCTGACTATTCAGCTATCGAGGCGGACTGTTTTACTCGATGACTTTCCGCCAGTTACTGTGAACTCCCGAATCCAGTCGCACAACTGAAATGATAGTCCGCAGCCACGCAATTTGATTAGAAGACACTTGTGGCGAACGGAGCCAAAAGCGTTCTGGAAATCTAAAAATATGGAACCATTCTGAGCTACCCTGTCGATAGCGTTCATTACTTCGTGAGAATAAAGAGCTAGTTGTGTTTTACACCAGTGATATTTTCTAAGGTGCGTGTTAGCTATTCGTCAATAAATCGTTTTCTTCGGAATAACTCATAATGTTCGAACACTATGTTCCATAATCCTACAGAAGATCGACGTTAGCGACGTTATTGCCAATGCCAATGAAATTCACCAACAGTCGTGTATCTTACGATGGTATTTTATTTTGTTTTGAAGGCTACCGGTTTCAGCATTTTACTACGCCATCTTCAGGTCCCATGTGCATGTCTCCAAATAAACGAAAATGTAGTAGAGAGCCATAAATCCCTGGATGTTGTGAATTCAGTCGTTACAGCAGTGCTTCATTCGGAGACTTGGTAGCACTCAGTTGCTATTAAGACTTCGAACGAAGCACTAGTGTAACGACTGAATTCACGACATCCAGAGATTTATGGCTCTATATGACATTTCCGTTTATTTGGAGAGATGCGTATGGGCCCTGAAGATGGTGTAGTGAAATGCTGAAACTGGTAGCCTTCCAAATAAAATAATATAACATCTTAAGTTACAAGGCTGTTGGTGAATTTCATTGACAATGACAACTACTTAACGAGCTGATGTCCCCTGTCCATGATGGATCAACAGAGATTAGCGATTTGAGTCTGTATTTTAGCGGATTACTCCTATTTCCTTTCTTGAGTGACTTGGTGCGTAAAGAGTGCACTTTCGAACACACTGCCTGTACTTTGACTATTGTTTGTTTTTGTATTTCAGAGTAAAGATTCTTTTTTTTTTGTATGGCGTAGTTTCCTTTTGCATTTCCTGTTGCCATTAATTTTAAGTCCAGACAGTTTAGCAGATACGGTAGTGGTGCAAAATGTTTTTTTTATAGCAATTTATAGGTCCCGGCTGTTAAGGGGGGTAGGCCGTGAAACGGGCCGACTTGGAGCAGGAGAGACACCACAGGACATTTTAATTTACACTGTCTATATTTTTACAAATAAATTCATAAAACTTTGTTAGCATGACCAGGAAGGATTCAGGATTCACACGCATAGCAGAGGAAGTTCAAAAACATAACAAAATAAATTCTTTTTACAAGTGAAATTTCATCATTATTTCACTTGGCATTAGCTGCATTTGTTGCTGTAGGTACACTTTTCTTCATAAGTAAGAGAGATTCTTCGATGAATTTTGCACAGCATACAAACCATACTTACAGGTGTATGAATCTCTAGAATTACCCAAATCTGTTAAAAACTATTGTAGAAATTGAGATAATTAAGTATAAAATTCGAATTTTCTGTAAACACGAAGTTTAAAACGTAACAGCCCATTCATTTTTCCATAGATTAAATAAATTGTAGAGATTCACACACCTGTAAGTATTGTTTGTAAGCTGTGCAAAATTCATCGAAGAATCTCTCTTACTTATGAAGAAAAGTGTACCTATAGCAACAAATGCAGCCAACAGTAAGTGAAAAAAATCATGAAATTTTACATTTAAAAAATATTATTTATTTCGTGTTTTTGAACTGCCACTGCTATGAGTGTGAATCCTGAATCCTTCCTGGTCATACTGACAAAGTTTTATGAACTTATTTGTAAAAGTATAGACAGTGCAAATTAAAATGTCCTGTGGTGCCTCTCCTTCTCGAAGTCGGCCCGTTTGACGTCCTACCCCCCTTCATCTGCTGCTAGTGCTTATTGTCAAAAGCTTTCCGAAAATCTAGAAATACGGAATCAACTTGAGATCCCCTGTCGATAGCGGCCATTACTTCGTGCGAATAAAGAGCTAGCTGCGTTGAC
This sequence comes from Schistocerca americana, assembly GCF_021461395.2. Lineage (NCBI taxonomy): Eukaryota > Metazoa > Arthropoda > Insecta > Orthoptera > Acrididae > Schistocerca > Schistocerca americana. Next base: position 110,627,351 of record NC_060120.1, read on the forward strand.
CAAGAACGATGTTTTCTGAAACCATGCTGATTACCTATCAATAGATCGTTCCCTTCGAGGTGATTCATAATGTTTGAATACAGTATATGCTCCAAAACCCTACTGCAAACCGACGTCAATGATATAGGTCTGTAGTTCGATGGATTACTCCTACTACCCTTCTCAAACACTGGTGCGACCTGCGCAATTTTCCAATCTGTAGGTACAGATCTATCGGTGAGCGAGCGGTTGTATATGATTTCTGAGTAGGGAGCTATTGTATCAGCGTAATCTGAAAGGAACCTAATCGGTATACAATCTGGACCTGAAGACTTGCCCGTATCAAGCGATTTGAGTTGCTTCGCTACCCCTAAGGTATCTACTTCTAAGAAAGTCATGCTAGCAGCTGTTCGTGTTTCAAATTCTGGAATATTCCATTCGTCTTCCCTGGTGAAGGTATTTCGGAAAACTGTGTTCAACAACTCCGCTTTAGCGCACAGTCGTCGGTAACAGTACCATCGGCACTGCGCAGCGGAGGTATTGACTGCGTCTTGCCGCTTGTGTACTTTACATACGACCAGAATTTCTTCGGATTTTCTACCAAATTTCGAGACCATGTTTCGTTGTGCAACCTATTAAAGCCATCTCGCATCATTGAGGTCCGTGCCAAATTTCGCGCGTCTGTAAATTTTAGCCAATCTTCGGGATTTCGCGTTCTTCTGAACTTCGCATGCTTTTTCCGTTGCCTCTGCAACGCTTTCGGACCTGTTTTGTGTACCATGGGGGATCAGTTCCATCTCTAACCAATTTATGAGGTATGAATCTCTCAATTGCTGTTGCTACTATATCTTTGAATTTGAGCCACATCTCGTCTACATTTGCATAGTCAGTTCGGAAGGAATGGAGATTGTCTCTTAGGAGATTGTCTCTTAGGCACCTTCAAGTTTGAAGGATGGCGATGCTGAGATGAGTCTTAAATCCAACACCACCATCAGCTCAAGCATCAGCGATAGAACGCCGGCGCTTATCTTTTTTTGCTGGCTGGAAACGTTATTTTGGTGACCAAACAAACAGTGTGTGCGTGTACTCACGATGTAGAGAAGGGCGGGCTGCCCCTTGACGGTGCAGCAGCAGGCCAGCGAGCCGACGATCACGATGAGCGCGCCGGCCCCGAGCAGCACGTAGGGCGCGGAGCGCGAGAACTCGGTGGACAGCTCCATGTACTTGTACAGCTCCACCTCCAGCCAGATGCCCGCCGCCAGGATGGCGATCCCCGTCAGCTGCAACAAGACACACTCCCTCAGCACGCCCCTTCACATCACGCGCGGCACGCTGCCCTTATAAGCTAACCAGAGTACTAGTCACCACGTTAGAAGAGCACACTGATCTCGCTTATCACTGTAGATGATACGCTAAATCGCCAAAGAAACTGGTATAGGCATCCGTATTCAAATACAGTGCTATGTAAACAAGCAGAATACAGCGTTGCGGTCGGCAACGCCTATGTAAGACAACAAGTACCTGGGGCAGTTGTTAGATCGGTTACTGCTGCTACAATGGCAGGTTCTCAAGATTTAAGTCTGTTTGAAAGAGATGTTATAGTCGGCGCACAAGCGATCGATCACAGCATCTACGAGTTAGCGATGAAGTGGGGATTTCCACGAATGACCACTTCACGAGTATACCGTGAACATCAAGAGTCCGGTAAAACATCAAATCTCCGACATCGCTGCGGCCGGAAAAAGCTCCTGCAAGAACTGGACCTGCCCGCATCTCGTGGTCGTGCGGTAGCGTTCTCGCTTCCCACGCCCGGGTTCCCGGGTTCGATTCCCGGCGGGGTCAGGGATTTTCTCCGCCTCGTGATGGCTGGGTGTTGTGTGCTGTCCTTAGGTTAGTTAGGTTTAAGTAGTTCTAAGTTCTAGGGGACTTATGACCACAGCAGTTGAGTCCCATAGTGCTCAGAGCCATTTGAACCATTTTTTGAACCATTTGAACCAAGAACTGGACCAACGACGACTGAGACATGACAGGAGTGCAACCTTTCCGCAAGCTGGTGCCGATTTCAACGCTGGAGCATCAACAAGTGTCAGCATGCGAACCATTCAAAGAAACATCATTGATACGAGCATTAGGAGCCGAAGGTCCATTCGTGTACCCTTTATGGCTGCACGACACGAACCTTCACGTCTCGCCTGGGCCCGTCAACACTGACGTTGGACTGTTGGTGACTAGAAACATGTTACCTGATCGGACGAGTTTCGTTTCAAATTGTATTGAGCAGATGGACGTGTACGGATCTGGAGACAATCTATTGAATCCATGGACGCTGCATGTCAGCAAGGGACTGTTCAAGCTGATGGAGGTTCCGTAATGGTGTGGGGCATGTGCAGTTGGAGTGATATGGGACCCCTGATACATCTAGATACGACTCTGACATGTGACAAGTACGTACGCATCCTGTCTGATCACATGAATGGTCATGTCCATTCAGACGGAGTTGGGCAATGCCAACCATCCCACACGTCCAGAATTACTACAGAGTGGCGCCAAGAACACTCTTCTGAGTTTAAACACCTTACCTGGCCACCAGATTCCCCAGACATGAACATTATTGAACATATCAGGGCGCCGCTGCAGTCGAGCGGTTCTAGGCGCTTCAGTCCGGAACCACGCGGCTGCTACGGTCGCAGGTTCGAATCCTGCCTCGGGCATGGATGTGTGTGATGTACTTAGGTTAGTTAGGTTTACGTAGTTCTAAAGTCTAGGGGACTGACGACCTCAGATGTTACGTCCGACAGTGCTTAGAGCCATTTGAACCATTTGTTGAACATATCTGGGATGCCTTGCAACGTGCTGTTCAGAAGAGATCTCCACCCACTCGAACCCATACTGATTTAAGGACAGCTCTGCACTATTCATGATGTCAATTCCCTCCAGAACTACTACAGACATTAGTCTAGTCCATACCTCATCATGTTGTGGCACCTCTCCCACGAGGGCCCTACGCAATATTAAGCAGGTGTACCACTTTCTTTGGCTCTTCCGTGTATAAAAGGTGTCTCAGGAAGAATAGCCGACATCATTAGAAGCAAAAAACTCATATTGCCATACGTCCTATTTAGAATGGTTTCCGAAGCAGAACACATTGTACGAGGAGGGAGGGGCGTTCAATAATTAAATAAACACTTTTTTTTTCTGAAAGCAGGCTGGTTTTGTTCAGGAATCCAACACATCGTATTATTACCTACTCTTTTGGCTACAAAACCCTATTTTCCAACATAGTCTCTGTTCAATGGGACGGCCTTATGCCACCTTACTGGAAGGGCATGCACCACGCTTCCGGTCGACGTCAGAGCCAAAGTCTTGCTGCATCAATAACCCCCCCCCCCCCCCCCTCTTGATTTACGTACTGCTTCCTGCAGAGTGCTTTCTTTATTGGGCCAAACAGATGGAAGCCGGAAGGTGCAAGATGCAGACTGCAGGGTGGTTGAGGAAGCACAGTCAAATGTAGTTTTCTGAGTCCCTCACGGATGTCAAACTTAAAGTGGGGCCTTGCGTTGGTCTAAAGAAGAAGTTCGTTTGCACGTTTGTGGCGACGAACACGCTGAAGGCGTTTCGTCAGTTTCTTGAGAGTAGCACTATATACTTCAGAGTTGATCGTTGCACCTTGAGGGAGTATATCAAACACAATAACCTTTTCAGAGTTCCAGAAGAGTGTCGCCATGACTTTACCTGCTGAGGCTCTGACTCTGAACTTTCTCTTCGGATGAGAGATGTGTGGCAACTCTCCATGGATTGCCGTTTTGTTTTCAATTCTAAGTGATGAACCCATGTTTCATCGCCTCTGATGACGTTCGACAAAAAACTATCACTATCAGCTTCGTAATGCGCAAGCAATTCCCCACAGATGGCCCCTCGTTGCTCTGTATGGTCTTCTTGTGAGTCGGCGAGAAACCGAGCGGGCACACACCTTTGTGTACCCCAACTGGTGGACGAGCGTGTATCCACTATCAACGGGAACGTTTAGTTATGCAGCGAGGGGTTTCATTGTGATCCATCAATCACCTCAAATGAGAGGGTCCGCACGTTCTGATATTACAGGCGTCAAGCTGTGTGCAGCCAGCTGGCAAGTGGGAAACTGGACATATTGGTGTGACCTTGTTGCGATAACGACATATATCTCGCCCAACGACTCACCAAGCTTTTGTTCACTGCCTGGTCACTGTAAACAGGCTGCCAAGGCCTACGAATACATGCGATGCTCTGGTTTTCCACTAAAAGGGACTCTATGACAGCTCTCTGTGTGGAATGCGCTTCCGTTACAGACTCAAAATGGCTCTGAGCACTATGGGACTTAACTTCTGAGGTCATCAGACCCCTAGAACTTTTAACTACTTAAACCTAACTAACCAAAAGACATCACACACATCCATGCCCGAGGCAGGATTCGAACCTGCGACAGTAGCGGTCGCACGTTTTCAGGCTGAAGCGCCTAGAACCGCTCGACCACTCCGGCCTGCGTTACAGACTCAGTTTTGAAGGCTACATATAGGGCGGCCACTAATCTGAAGTTCATGAAACTATAGGGGCTCAAGCGACAATATTCCAAGATATCCCACAGCAAATTATTTATTATTTGAACTGCAATTACCCGAGAAGAAAAAGTATGCCATTACTTATTCAACGCCCATCAGACATTATTTTTGGCCTAGTGGAGCCACTGTATTTGTCTAACCCACACAATCTCTCTGACGTTTCATTTTAGCCCAAACTACATCGTTGCTTTCAACATTTTTGTTCTGTATTTCTTTCTGCCATAAGAGTAGGAGTGGATCCAAAATTGAACCCTGTGGGACGCTCTTTGTAATTTCGACCCGTTTCTACCTTCCCAACATTTCTGAATTATTCAGCACAACTTTTTACACTCTGTTAAACATGATTCAGACCAGTTGTGTGTAAAGTCATCAGTTGCATAAATAAAACTGTTAATTAAATGTGTTCTATGGCAGAAACCATTTGAAATAGGTTACATGTACATATGAAATATTTTGTTTCGAATGAGCGTTCTTGTCATATCCCTGAATACCGACCATTGTCCTGGGGCACCCTTTGGAACTGTGACCCTCCACCACTGACAGCAAGTCTTGTCAGTGAAGTTGATATATATATTCCAGTTGATTGTAAGCAATCGTCGCAGTAAGATCAGTAATGTGAAGACGTCACGCAATGGCAGAAACGGGCTATCGTGTATCAATGTGCCCATGACCCCACTGTGCAGTAAGTTGCCCAATGTCTCGGTGTATCAATGCAGACTATTCAACGTTCACGATCAGGAGCCATATAACACGGTGTGAGAGCAGCGGTCGTAGAAAGATCCTCACCGACATGAATGGAAGACGAGTGTCACGGTTTGTCGTTGACAGCCAGTTTCAAACGTGACAGGAAAATGCAGCTCCATCTAAACTACCTTTCTGAGCGAACATGATGAAGAGAACTGCATGCAGTGGACATTACAACTGGACACATGCAAAAGCCCCTTGTTCACATTGGCACATTAAGTTGCACGTGACTGCATTTTCTCATATTGAGAAATGAGAAGGAGCGATGTGTCTTTCTTCATAAAAACTTACTAAAGCCAATACCGAATAGACATTTCTTTATTTACAAACCTCTGGCTTCGACACATTTTGCTGTCATCTTCAGGTCTTGAAAAATTTTCTTTATAAAATGTGTTCATTTTGAGTTGGACCTCACACCAAGTTGTCATACAGATAAAATGTAGCACATTATATAAAAGTTTGTTATAAATAAAACATCAAACACAAAACTTTTGAAATAATAAACCACGTCTTCAGTGACAACACTAAAACTGAACGATAGCTGACAGGAGACATGAAATGTTGTTTGACGAGTTGCGATACTGCCTCTTTTCAAGTGATACCTGGCGCCAAATTCACCGACAACCCAAAGAGGTTTTAAGCGAGAGCTGTGGAGGGTGTTCTTCAGGCCAGAGGTGGTTCCGTGATGTTTTAGAGCTGTTTTTCATAACTTGACTTGGGCTCATTCATTCACATTGCAGTGGGCACGAACCAGGGGTTTTATTTTAACGTACTCTGTGACAAAATGTTATGATTTCTGCTACTTCTATGCCTTCCAAAATGACAACAGCAGGGTTCATGAGACTGCACGCATACGTGCCTCGTTTACGAATATTCACGCATTCTGTGACAGCTCGACTAGTTCGCTAAGCAGCCCGTCCTCATAGAATATGCCTGCGACTGTTTGTAACATCGCTAGGAAACATACAACAGCGCTACAGAATATCATTTACACTACTGGCCACTAAAATTGCTACACCAACAAGAAATGCAGATGATAAACGGGTATTCATTGGACAAATATATTATACTAGAACTGATATGTGATTAAATTTTCACGCAAATTGGGTGCATAGATACTGAGAAATCAGTACTCAGAACAACCACCTCTGGTCGTATTAACGGCCTTGATACGCCTGGGCATTGAGTCAAACAGAGCTTGGATGGCGTGTACAGGTACAGCTGCCCATGCAGCTTCAACACGACCTCAAAGTTCATCAAGAGTAGTGACTGGCGTATTGTGACGAGCTAGTTGCTCGGCCACCATTGACCAGACGTTTTCAGTTGATGAGAGATCTGGAGAATGTGCTGGCCAAGGCAGCAGTCGAACATTTTCTGTATCCAGAAAGGCCCGTACAGGACCTACAACATGCGGTCGTGCATTATCCTGCTGAAATGTAGGGTTTCGCAGGGATCGAATGAAGGGTAGAGCCACGGGTTGTAGCACATCTGAAATGTAACGTCCACTGTTCAAAGTGCCGTCAATGCGAACAACAGGTGACCGAGAGGTGTAACTAATGGTACCCCATACCATCACGCCGGGTGATACGCCACTATGGCAATGATAAATACACGCTTCCAATGTGCGTTCACCGCGATGTCGCCAAACACGGATGCGACCATCATGATGCTGTAAACAGAACCTGGATTCATCCGAAAAAATGACGTTTTGCCATTCGTGCACCAAGGTTCGTCGTTGAGTAAACCATCGCAGGCGCTCCCGTCTGTGATGCAGCGTCAAGGGTAAGCGCAGCCGTGGTCTCCGAGCTGATAGTCCATGCTGCTGCAAACGTCGTGGAACTGTTCGTGCAGATGGTTGTTGTCTTGCAAACGTCCCCATCTGTTGACTCAGGGATCGAGACGTGACTGCACGATCCGTGACAGCCATGCAGATAAGATGCCTGTCATCTCGACTGCTAGTGATACGAGGCCGTTGTGATCCAGCACGGCGTTCTGTATTACCCTCCTGAACCCACCGATTCCATATTCTGCTAACAGTCATTGGATCTCGACCAATGCGAGCAGCAATGTCGCGATACGATAAACTGCAATCGCGATAGGCTACAATCCGACCTTTATCAAAGTCGGAAACGCGATGGTACGCACTTCTCCCCCTTACACGAGACATCACAACAACGTTTCACCAGGCAACGCAGGTAAACTGCTGTTTGTGTATGAGAAATCGGTTGGAAACTTTCCTCATGTCAGCACGTTGTAGGTGTCACCACCGGCGCCAACCTTGTGTGAATGCTCTGAAAAGCTAATCATTTGCATATCACAGCATCTTATTCCTGTCGGTTAAATTTCGCGTGTGTAGCACGTCATCTTTGTGGTGTAGCAATTTTAATGGCCAGTAGTGTATTAAATAATTTTGTACCACTCAGTCCATACATCACGACCCTACGAGACTGGGAGGTGGAAGTATTCAGACGCAAAGAAAATGTGGTGGCCTAATTCCATCCTCCATAGCTGTAAATCCCTCATCCACCCTATCCTCTGCTACGCCCACCCTGCCTGGATCTCCGCTCCCCCTACCTTTTAAAAATTCCTTCAGGTCCCAGAATGCCATGCTCTTCGCCTCGCCTATCGCACCTGTCTCCCCTCCCCCACACGGATCCTGTACGACCTTATTCCGTTCCCCCACCTCCTCCTTTTCCTCGAACGGATACGGATCCTCTACACCTCCCGTAAACTCGATCCCCCTCACCTGCTTGTTTCTCCCATCCTCTCCTGTCCCCGTCCGCTGCTGCGCCTGTATTTAATGGCTCTGAGCACTATGGGACTTAACAGCTGAGGCCATCAGTCCCCTAGAACTTAGAACCACTTAAACCTAACTAACCTCAGGACATCACACACATCCATGACCGAGGCAGGATTCGAACCTGCGACTGTAGCGGTCGCGCGGTTCCAGACTGAAGCGCCTAGAACCGCTCGACTACTCCGGCCGGCCGCCTGTATTTCCATGTCCCACCTGCTCTCCATCTCTCCACTCTCCTTACCCTCTCCCAAGGTGGCTACCGCCAGCTCCCCCTCCCTGATGGTGCCCTCCTCCCCTCCATCTACCCCTCCTACCAACTTTGATCCTCCCTCCCTCTTCCTGTGTTTGTTCCTATGGGCACCCTCTCTCCCTTCTCTCCCCCTTCCCTCCCTCTCTCCCCCCTCCTCCCCCGGGCTTCCCCTACCCCCATACCTCCAAACCCCTTACCCTCTCCTCTGCCATTGGCATCTTTGCTCTCCCCTCTGCCTCTCTCCCCCCCCCCCTTCTTCCACTCTTGGCAGGTACCCGGACTCGCACACGTTCAGTGGACATTCGCGTGTTGGAGATCATCGCCATCAGTTTCTCGTGTGTGTGCCATCGTGTTGTGATTTAGTGTTTTTCGCCGCCACGCTCCTTCGTTCACTTGTAACGTCTAAGTCATCAGTGTTTGTGTGGAGTGCCGACAGTTTTTGGTGTTTTTTCGTCGAGTGTGAACGGCTGCGCGTTTTTTTAATTTTTGTATCTAATGTTCTTTTAACCACCAATCTGTCACTTTTCTGTCTTCATTTTCTCATTTCTGTAATACTTGTGGCTGAAGAGCGGAATAGATTTACCTGCTGCCAGCCCACCTTTGTAGAAAGTGAAAAATAACAATAAAGAAAAAAAAAAGCTCAACCAACGAGTCTAAATGATGCGTGAGTCTTGACATATCGCCTCGACAACAGACAGCGTGTTTTCCGTTCTCTGTTTTCATTACTAGTGGACGTTTTGGATTCGTTTGGTTGTCTCTGTCACTCCGTTGCTTCTTGCTTGATGTCGTCGTAAGGTCTCTCTCCATCGTCCGTCGTTATTTCGTGACCGTCCGTTCCGTTCGTTTGTTTGTTCGCGGGCCGCTCTCCGTTTGGTCCCGCCGCGCTTTCGCGGCCACCCCGCGACCGGAAGGGGTGGGGGAGGGGAGAGGAGGCGAAGGGTAAACAGTGCAGTCGTTGTCGTAAAACAGAAAGGGCGCGACACTGGACGTCAGAAAGAGCATAATCATTCGCTTTTAGGCCAAGGATAGTTTCCTAAACGGTTAAGTTTGTAAACGTTCGTTGTGGTTAAAGTATACCGCGCGTGACAAAATTGCGCTATCTAAAACTTGCGCCGAGGCAAATGTGGCGCACCACAGGTTGTAGATGACACGGGTGAACGACGGCGGGTGTATACGGGCGAATAGACGCGCAAGTGTTGAGCAACTGACCACCCAGATGGAGCAAGGGGCTACCAACATTGCCTCCTCAATGAACGTTCAGCGAGAATTGCTGCATTTGGACTTTTGCGCAGACGCCTGGTTCATGGACCAAGGCTGACTGCTGTTAATCGTCGACAAAGGCTGGAATCTGTAAGCCAATATCTACAACTACATCTACATCCATACTCCGCAAGCCACCTGACGGTGTGTGGCGGAGGGTCCCTTTATCGGTTCTCCCCCCTGTTCCAGTCTCGTGTTGTTCGTGGAAAGGAAGATTGTCAGTATGCCTCTGTGTGAGCTCGAATCTCTCTGTGATTTTATCCTCATGGTCTCTTCGCGAGATATACGTAGGAGGGAGCAATATACTGCTTGACTCCTCGGTGAAGGTATGTTCACGAAACTTCAACAAAAGCCCGTACCGAGTTACTGAGCGTCTCTCCTGCAGAGTCTTCCCCTGGAGTTTATCTGTCATCTCCGTAACGCTTTCGCGATGACTAAATGATCCTGTAACGAAGCGCGCTGCTCTCCGTTGGATCTTCTCTATTTCTTCCATCAGCCCTATCTGGTACGAATCCCACACCAGTGAACAGTATTCAAGCAGCAACTGGCCGTTCACTGAGTAGCGACAGGTGACCTTTTCAGATGAATCACGTTTCTTGCTCCATCGGACAGATGGTCGTTGGCGTGTACGGCGTGAAACGTCTGAAAGTAAGTACCCTACAACAATAGTCGGAAGTGTCCAGGCCGCAGGGCATTCCCTGGGTGATATCGTCATTCAGGAAGGCAGAACGGATCAACAGAAGTATCCATACATACCTGGGGACCATGACCACCCCTACATACGGATTGTTTTCCCTCGACATAATGGCGTCTAGCAGCAGGACAATGCAACGTGTCATACAGCTCGCAGTGTACGTGAGTAGTTCGAAGATCACCAGGAGTAATCCACTAAATTACAGGCCCATATCGTTAACGTCGATATGCAGCAGGATTTTAGAACATATATTGTGTTCGAACGTAATGAATTACGTCGAAGAAAACGGTCTATTGACACACAGTCAATATGGGTTTAGAAAACATCGTTCTTGTGAAACACAACTAGCTCTTTATTCACATGTAGTGCTGAGTGCTATTGACAAGGGATTTCAGATCGATTCCGTATTTCTGGATTTCCGGAAGGCTTTTGACACTGTACCACACAAGCGGCTCGTAGTGAATTTGCGTGCTTATGGAATATCGTCTCAGTTATGCGACTGGATCTGTGATTACCTGTCAGACAGGTCACAGTTCGTAGTAATTGACGGAAAGTCATCGAGTAAAACAGAAGTGATTTCAGGCGTTCCCCAAGGTAGTGTTATAGGACCTTTGCTGTTCCTTATCTATATAAACGATTTGGGAGACAATCTGAGCAGCCGTCTTTGGTTGTTTGCAGATGACGCTGTCGTTTGTCGACTAATAAGGTCATCAGAAGATCAAAACAAACTGCAAAACGATTTAGAAGAAATATCGAAATGGTGCATAAAGTGGCAGTTGACCTTAAATAACGAAAAGTGTGAGGTCATCCACATGAGTGCTAGAAAGAACGCGCTAAACTTCGGTTACACGATAAATCGGTCTAATCTAAAAGCCGTAAATTCAACTAAATACCTAGGCATTAGAATTACGAACAATTTAAATTGGAAGGAATACATAGAAAATGTTGTGGGGAAGACTAACCAAAGACTGCGTTTCATTGGCAGGACACTTAGAAAATGTAACAGACCTACTAAGGAGACTGCCTACACATCGAAAAAGTTCAAAGAAAGGGAGCAAGTTTTGTATTATCGCGAAATATGGGAGAGAGAATGATACAGGATTTGGGCTGGAAATCATTAAAAGAAAGGCATTTTTCGTTGCGACGGAATCTTCTCACGAAATTCCAGTCACCAACTTTCTCCTCCGAATGCGAAAATATTTTTTTGACACCGACCTACATAGGGAGAAACGATCACCACGATAAAATAAGGGAAATCTGGGCTCGTACGGAAAGATGTAGGTGTTCATACTTTCCGCGCCCTATACGATATTGGAATAATAGAGAATTGTGAAGGTGATTTGATGAAGCCTCTGCCAGGCACTTAAATGTGATTTGCAGAGTATCCATGTAGATGTAAATGTAGATGAGTTTACCGTACTCCACTGGCCACCAAATTGCTGGGATCTGAGCCCAGTCGACAATTTGTGCGACCACCTCGATCGGACTGTTCGCCCCATGGAACCTCAACAGAGAAACCTCGCGCAGCTGGCCCCAGCAGAGTCGGCATGGCTCCACGTCCCTGTCTGTATCTTCCATAACCTCACTGACTCTCTTCCGCCATGTATCGCAATGGTCCTCGCTTCAGTATGTGATTATTCAGACTTTTGACACGCGGTCACATTAATGTGACTGGACAGTGTATTTACTCGTATGTTAACTGGCTGTTTAGTTTACTTGACAGCATTCCTTATTTTTTCAGGCATGGTCGCTGTAGATTGCATGATAATTAAATCGACACCCTAGCTGCAAACAGGCGTTGATATACATCATTGGGGACATGTTGAAAATGTGTGCCCCGACTGTGACTCGAACCCGGGATCTCCTGCTTACACGGCAGACGCTCTATCCATCAGAGCCACCGAGGGCACAGAAGATAGTGCGCCTGCAGGGACTTATCCCTTGAACGCTCCCCGTCAGACCCACATTCCCAACATGTCCACACCACTGCATTCGTAGTGGGTCTGATAGACGTTTGCACATCACAATTTAAAAAAAAAAAAAAAAAAAAAAAAGAGTGGTCCAAATGGCTCTTAACACTATGTGACTTAAAATCTGATGTCATCAGTCCCCTAAAACTTCGAACTACTTAAACCTAACTAACCTATGGACATCACACACATCCATGCCCGAGGCAGGATTTGAACCTGCGAGCGTAGCAGTCGCGCGGTTCCGGACTGAAGCGCATCACACACATTACTCGTGACAGATTAATCTACCAAGTCCCGTACGAGTTCGGGCATAGCGTGTGCGTACGCACAAGTAGGTCAATGGCTGGGTAGCCATATTTTAACTATATATGAAGGTAGCATCTGTTCCCGAAAGAACAGATACCATTGATGACCGTACAGCTTCTCTAGAACGAAATGATAATTAAATCGACACCCTAGCTGCAAATAGGCGTTGATATACATCATTGGGGAGTGTGCAAGGGATAAGTCCCTGCAGGTGCACTATCCTCTGCCCCTCGGTGGCTCAGATGGATAGAGCGTCTGCCCTGTAAGCAGGAGATCCCGGGTTCGAGTCCCGATCGGGGCACACATTTACAACATGTCCCCATTGAGGTATATCAACAACACCTGTTGGCAGCTGAGGGTTTCGATTAATTATCATTTCTTTCTACAGAAGCTGCACGGTCATCAATGGTATCTGTTCTTTCGGGAACAAATACTAGCTTCATATATAGTTAAAATATGGCTACCCGGCCATTGACCTTCTTGTGCGAACGCACACGCTATGCCCCAACTCGTACGGGACGTGGTAGATTAATCTGCCACGAGTAATGAGTGTGGCGGGCAAACATCTATTAGGCGCACTACGACTGTAATGGTGTGAACATGTTGGGAATGTGGGTCTGACAGGTTGCGTGCAAGGGATAAGTCCCTGCAGGAGCAATATCCTCTGTGCCCTCGGTGGCTCAGTTGGACGTCTGCCTTCGGCAGTGACACAGTGCGGATCGTGTTGCCTGCCGGCCGCGCTGTGGTGCGCGCGCCTGTTTGTTTACGCCGGAGCAGCTTCGCGTGTGCGGTGTTGTGAGTCTAGAACGAGATGGCACACTCGTACAGAAAAACGACTTTGAGGTTCAGTTTTGCGAACGACTATATACGACCAAAGGCACACGAAATTGAACGTTTCTTCAGAGAAGAGGTAAAAATCGATCCACAGGAAATCGTGGGAATCAATTTATCGCTCGTTTCAAGCGTCGTCTATGTCAAGCTTGTTGACGAGGCTGCTTGCGAAAGACTTCTACAACGATCACCGAACGGGTATCGTTTCTGTCATGCCGACGGGAATGTTGGTGCGGTTACAGTCGATCACGCGGGAATGGGGATCCGCACTATACGAGTCTTCGAACTTCCGTTTGAGGTCCCGTCTGAACTTGTTACCGACGCCTTTCGACCATACGGTACAGTTCTATCCCATGTGGCCGAAAAATGGACGAGTTTTACAACGTACCCCGTTTTAAATGGGGTGAGACAAATACGGATAGAACTGCGCAAGCACGTCCCCTCTTATTTGTAGCCGGCCGCGGTGGTCTAGCGGTTCTGGCGCTGCAGTCCGGAACCGCGGGACTGCTACGGTCGCAGGTTCGAATCCTGCCTCGGGCATGGGTGTGTGTGATGTCCTTAGGTTACTTAGGTTTAAGTAGTTCTAAGTTCTAGGGGACTTGTGACCTTAGATGTTGAGTCCCATAGTGCTCAGAGCCAATTGAACCAATCTTATTTGTACATAGGAGGTTGTCGAGCGATTATAATCTATGATGGGCAACCTCGCACTTGCTCGGGGTGCGGGAAAGAAGGTCACGTCCGCTCGGAATGCCTCCAGCGACGTTTAGTGCAAACTCCACGGAATGACGTTCAGTCACCACAACCAACGACTGTCTTACCGTTGACCTTTGTGGAAGCCCTGAGAGGCGACGTGAGGGAGACTTCCGATGGGCACCAGCAGCTGCCCCCTATAGAGAACATGGACACCAACGGACTGGAACTCCGACCACCGGTTCCACCACAGCAGACACAGGACATCACAGAAGAGATGCAGCTGACGGCCGCTCCAGCCTCATCCGTGGTGGCTGCCAGTGCTTCCACCGAGAGCGTGATAGGCCAGGCCCAAGACGGAGGATACGCAACCCCAACAGCCGATGCGGAAGCAAGGCAACGGAAACAGCGTTCGCCGAAGAGAAGAAAGAAGCGTCGACTGACTTCTGCTGACGATAGCCATAGTCCCGAGGGGACAGTGGACGACAACGACAGTATCGACCTGAGACCAGTGGATCCAACAGATACCGAGATGACGATGCAGGAACTACACAGCGACGATAACTTCAACTCTCCTTCTCGTGATCGGAAGGCAGAAGTGGAGATGACAACTGTCCAACATCAGAGCGATGACACCGTTACCTCCCATCCTTCGACCAGTTCCGGAAATATGCTGGGGGACTGGGCGCAAGAAATGGACCAACAGGAACAGGATAAAAATACGAACGCGACGATTGAGGACAGTCCTGGCCAGAGGCCGGGAGGGGTCGGGAAATGTTGACCAACTTAGGTGTGTTGAGGAGCGCCGGGGGTGCAGATGGTCGCTTAATGACACCGCCCTACAACTGATGAACACAAGCCAGGCGTACCGCATTGCCACGATAAACATTAATGGCATACGGACACCGCTTAAAATTCAAATGCTGAAAGATATGTTACGCGCTGCGGACGTGGATATTGTACTCCTACAAGAAGTGCGTTTCACATCGCCGCCGGAGTTCTACGGTTACGAGGCACATTATTCAGTGCACGATGAAAGTGGATGCGGTGTGGCGATTCTCACCAGGGAAGGAATAGAAGTGGAGGATGTCAGGTCTCTCCCTTCGGCACGCGGCATAGCGATCACTGTCGACTGCGTTCGTTTCATCAATTTATACGCACCATCTGGCTCCACAAAACGAAGAGAAAGGGCGACTTTTTACACCGAAGAGATAGCACCGTTGTTCGCTGGACGCTTTGATAACTATATAGTGGGCGGCGACTTTAATTGTGTCGTCGACAAAAAGGACCAAGTACCTCATTATGTGCCATGCATGGAACTGCGTGCGTTGATTACCGAAATGGCGCTTCTGGATACCTGGGAACTGCAGCATGGTGCCAGACCGGGTTATACGTTTGTCACGGGACACTCGGCGAGTAGACTTGATAGAGTGTACGTGACACGAGCTCTACGGACGACGATACTGGATGCCGAAATCTGGCCAGCGGCTTTTACGGATCATATGGCGTACGTCTGTACGATGTCACTAACGCGTCAGAAGATATGGCGGAGTAAAGGTCACTGGAAAATGAATTGTGCACTTTTACGTGACACTGAATGTCACCGGTCGATAGAGGCGGCCTGGGAGACCTGCGTTCGCCGCCAACGAGCATACACCTCGGTTCTTCAGTGGTGGATTAAATGCGCAAAACCAACGTTACGGAGAACGTTGATACGATACGGGCAGGACAAATCGCAGTGGAACCGCACAACGGCTGATTTTTATTTTACAGCCCTGAGGGAGCTGATGACCCAACAACCATCGCCGGAAAGGCACACGGCCATGCGCAGGATAAAAGCCAAGTTATTACAGCTGACGAGACTAAGAATGGAAGGTACAATGGTCCGGGCGAGATTGGCGGACACAGTTGCTGCCGAAACCCCCTCCATGCACCACGTGGTACGTGAACGCCAACGACGACGCAGGACATTGATCAGGGAACTAATCTCTGAAACTGGCCAGCAAGTTGTGCACCAGCGTGATATTGCGCATGTGTTTACCGACTATTTCCGCCAGTTATATGGACCTGTACATGTGAACCACGAGACACTACATGATGTCATCTCGGAAATGCCAGATAGAGGACCACCACTGGATGCAGAGACTTTCATCACAGCGATAACAGAGGACGAGCTGACAGACGCAATTGCCAGGGGGGCTCCGAACAAGTCCCCAGGACAGGACGGCTTCCCAACTGAATTTTACCGCGCCTTTGCATACCTCATGGGACGGACCTGGATTCAGATGTACAACGAACTCCTGTTACCGCAGACTGAGATACCTGCCGAATTCACGGAGGGTATCATCATCCCAATACCCAAACCACGCGGTGGCAGAAATCCAGGAGATTATAGACCACTCACTCTCTTGAACTGCGACTATAAGATTTTCGCGAGCATCCTTGGGGCTCGCCTGCGCTCTTCACTTTCTGATAGACTCCTCATAGATCAAACTTGCCTCGGCGGTAAGAGCAACGTACATACGGCGCTCAGTGACTATCGAGATATCATCGCATTAGCAGCGGCATGCCGAGTGCGTGGGGCACTCGTCGCTATTGACTTCGATCATGCGTTCGACAGAGTGGATCATACCTTTTTGCATGCGGTGATGGGCAGATTGGGAATCCCACAGGCCTTCATCCTAGTGATCATGCGACTGTTACACGGCGTACGATCAAAGGTCTCGGTGAATGGGCGGGGCACTGACTACATTGTTATTTCAAGGTCAGTTCGTCAAGGTTGCCCCCTTTCGATATTTTTGTATGCAATGGCTTTTGAACCCTGTCTATATGGTCTCCGAAGACGGTTGGAGGGCGTGCCGTTGCCACAACTGACCTTTCATTGCCGCGCTTATGCTGACGATGTGATGCTGGTGGCACGGACAGGCGAAGAAGTACGTACGGCGTTGGCATGGATACAGCGATACGGGATGGCGGCAGGAAGCGTGCTTAATCTACAAAAATCACGCTGCATGAATGTCGGTCGAGGATTACAACCGGGGGAGGAAGGCCCGCTCATCTTAGTTAAGACCATAAAATGCCTAGGTATTACGTTCCACACGGATGTGCAGCGGACAGCAGCGGATAACTACCGACGCATATTGAAGCTGATGCGGACAATGGTGCTGTTACAGAAATTAAGAGCGTTGGATATGATTCAGAGGGTGACCTATGTTAACGTATACCTAGCACCGAGACTCACTCACGTAGCGCATGTCCTGCCTTTAACGCGCACAATGGCATCACGGATACAAGCAACTTTCGGAACCTACGTGAGTGTGGGACACCTGTTTAAGATCCGATACACAACGCTTACGCTACCACCTGGAGAGGGTGGACTTGGTCTAGTGAACGTATATGAAAAAGCACGGGCGTTATTCGTCAGTACGATTTTCCGACAGTGGCGCGGTCAATTTCGCAATATCTCGGGCGCGTTGGCCGATGTACTAGCGCCCACTTCAATGCTGCCCCCAGTCGATGTGGGCCATATTTCATCGAAGCTGTCACATTTCAAGTCTTTTTTTTTTTTGGAGCTTAGCTATGTCAGAGATTCCTTCCCAACAACACGACTACCGACGACGCGAGACGTATACCAACTCTTACTGCGCCGGTGCCCCAGGAATACCCTGGAAAAGAAGTACCCAGACAAGAACTGGAGACAGATATGGCGCGTTATACGGAACGTTTACCTCCCAACGTCGGTACGCTCAACATGGTATGTGGTGATAAATAGGAAGTTCGCAACGAATCAACGGCGGCACGCGATTCATTTGGCAGACACTCCACTATGTTTAGGCTGCGCAACAGTGGACACTGATGAACATCGTTTAGCATGTAGTGGGACGGCTCCAGTGTGGCACTTGGCACAACAGATATTGGCGTTCCTGTTACGCTCCGCCCCTCACACAATTTCATCAGACACACTTTTTTTCCCCCAAGAATCTTATTTCCCGGTCCAAAAAACCAATGCAGTGACATGGGTACGGGGAATGGTGGTGGGCTACGTGTATAACGAATCGGAAAAGGACAAACTTGATTTTTGGCATTTTCTCCTGGATGGACACACGAAGCTGCAACAGCATAAGAAATATAGGCAAGACTTCGCTAATTACTTGCGACTTACATTTACCGACCCGCCGGCCAGATGGGGTGTGACGGGTGAGAGATGAGATAGACGAAGAAGCCGAGATAGACATCGATCACACTTACGGACCCTTAGTTAAATTTCGAGAAGACGACCCAGTCTTACACCAACGTCTGGAGAACGAGTCGATAGATGGCTCTCTTGCTCTATCGAACGTCGGGTCGTGAGCAGGTGTCGCCCCCGACACGAATTTCATTTCATTGCTACAGGAGCATGTTTCTTTTGTATTTGTACTATCCGCAATTGTCTTCATGTCTTTCATTTGAGCATTTTCAGTTTTATTCATTTCCTTAATTAATTAAGTTTCTAATTAGCCACTATTTGTCAACATATGGACTTTGTAGACACTATTTATGCGATAGTACAACAACATGTATGTCAGCAAAGGTGGTAAGCCTGACATTGGATACAAACAAAAAAAGAAAAAAACAAAAAAAACCAAAAAAACAAAAAGTTGGTAGAGCATTTGCCCGCGAAAAAAAAAGGTTGGATAGAGCGTCGGCCATGTAAGCAGGAGATCCTGGGTTCGAGTCCCGGTCGGGGCACACATTTTTAACATGTCCCCAATGATGTATATCGATGCTTGTTTGTAGCTAGGGTGTCGATTTAATTACCATTTCGTTCTAGAGAAGCTGCACGGTCATCAACGGTATCTGTTCTTTCGGGGACAGATACTCCCTTCATATATATAGCTGTAGATTGCATTGTGGCGTGATCTCAAACAACGACATGAAAACAGGCTGCGTGAAAGTCTAAACAGGAATGAAACTGGCAGGCGTCCTACTTGAGTGATAAACCTCTGCCGTGCGAAGGGGCTCACGGTGAGCACACAGAGTGGGCTGGTAGGGGCCGCCCAAGTTTATGGACGCGCCCACGGCTCGTCAGGCGGGGGGGTCGGCCGTTTAACGACGTCGCAGCGGCCACGGCTGACATTCAGGGCGCGTTTAAGCCTTTGAGCGCCTCATCGGCACCAGCGAGCAGAGCCGGCCGGCCAAATCGGCCGTGAACATCGGCCGGTGGAAGCGGAAAGGGCCCGGTCCAGCCATTCACGCCACGATACCAGCACCCGCGCAAAGGTCACCCACACGATGCACCCCTCCCAAAGGTCTGACGGTCTCCACTAGAGTCTCTCACTCCGAACAGCTAACACACTTTCTCCGACAAAATACACTGTTGGTGATTAAAATTACAACAGTACACTACAGCAGGAAGAATACACGATTAAATTCGTTGGTTTTTGGGAGTAGGAGAGAGTGCTGACGGAAAGAAGGAAAACAGCTACTATGTTTCTTTTTTTTTTTTTTTTTTTTTTTTCCCAATCGTATTGACCAACTAGGATCACGTTAACAACTTCAGTTCCTCTTCTTCCTTTGTTGTTGTTTCCTATTTTTCCAGTATTTCCTCATTTTTTTCCGCATGAAGTCTCTTCCTTTCTTCTGTCCGTGTTTTCCCGATTTTTTATTTCTTCTGATTTGAAAGCCTTCCAAATTTAGTATTTTGTTTTCAAAACGGTTTCTTTCTGCTATTTCTGATTCTTTGATGTTGTTTCTTTCAAGATCGTTTCTTACTTCTGTAATCCATGCTACTGTCGATTTCTTCCTCCAGAAATGTAGGATTATTTGTTTTGTTAGTATATTTCTATTCATTCGGTAGAGATGTCCAAAACAGGCTAATCTTCGTTTGGCTATTACTTCAGATATTTTCTCTGTATTGTTTTATATCTCCTCATTACTTCTTATTTCCCAACCATCTGCAGTTTTCATTTCACCCATTATTTTTCTAATACCCTTCTTTCCAGTACCTCTAGTTTGTCCATCTTATAGTTCATCTTTAGGCATTCAGATCCATATAAACATTCTGGTCGTACCACTGTGGTGTTCAAAAAAATGTTCAAATGTGTGAAAAATCTTATGGGACTTAACTGCTAAAGTCATCGGTCCCCAAGCTTACACACTACTTAACCTAAATTATCCTAAGGACAAACACACACACCCATGCCCGAGGGAGGACTCGAACCTCCGCCGGGACCAGCCACACAGTCCACGACTGCAGCGCCTTAGACCGCTCGGCTAACCCTGCGCGGCCACTGTGGTGTAGTGTTTTTCTAGATATACATTTCTTGTTGTAAATATTTTTGGTCAAACCATATGCTCTTTCCATTTTGTTAATTATTACATCTATTGCAGATTTTTCTAGTCCATTCTGTTGTATAGTTTCTCCAAGACATTTAAATTTATTTGCTCGCTCTATTTTACCTATTTGTGTTTCTATGTATTTTGGTGCATTTTTTATGTTTCGTTTTATTTTTTATTTTATTTTTTATTATTGTTTTTTATTTGAGTCGTCAGTTTCTGACTGGTTTGAAGCGGCCCGCCGTGACTTCCTCTCCTATGCCAACCTCTTCATCTCAAAGTAGCACTTGCAACCTATGTCCTCGGTTATTTGCTGGACGCATTCCACTCTCTGTCTTTCTCTACAGTTTTTACCCTCTTGTACCGTGGAAGTTATTTCGTGATGTCTTATCACATACTCTACTATTCTGTCCCTTCTTCATGTCAGTGTTTTCCATGTATTGGCTCTGAGCACTATGGGACTTAACATCTGAGGTCATCAGTCCCTTAGAACTACTTAAACCTAACTAACCAAAGGACATCACACACATCCATGCCCGAGGCAGGATTCGAACCTGCGACCGTAGCGGTCGCGCGGTTCCAGACTGAAGCGCCTAGAACCGCTCGGTCACACCGGCCTGCTTTCCATGTATTCTTTTGCTCGTAAATTCTGCGGAGAACCTCCTCATTCCTTACCTTAGCAGTGCACCTAATTTCCAACATTCTTCTGTAGCATCACATCTCAAATGCTTCGATTGTCTTCTTTTCTGGTTTTCCTACAGTCCATGTTTCACTATCAAACAATTCTCTGCTCCAAACGTACATTCTCAGAAATATCTTCCTCAAATTAAGGCCTATGTTTGATACTGGTAAACTTCTCTGGGCCAGGAATTCCCTTTTTGCCGGTGCTAGTCTGCTTTTGATATCCTCCTTGTTCCGACTGCCACGGGTTATTTTGCTACCTTAGTTGCAGAATTCCTTAACTTCGTCTACACCGTGATTACCAGTCCTGATGTTTAGTTTCTCGCTGTTCTGTTTCCTGCTACTTCTCATTACTTTCGTCTTTCTTCGATTTACTCTCAATCTGCATTCTGTATTCATTTGTTCATTCCATTTATAACATCCTGTAATTCTTCTTCACTCTCAATGAGGGTAGCAATGTCATCAGCGAATTTTATGACTAATACCCTTTCACTCAAAATTTTAATTCAGCCCTTGAACCGTTCTTTTATTTCCGTCATTCCTTCTTCGATTCAACAGTAGGACTACAACTCTATCTTACACCCTTTTTAATCCGAGCGTTTCGTTCTTCGTCTCCCACTATTATTGTTTCCTCTTGGTTCTTGCACATATTGTATATTGCCCGTTTTTCCCTGTAGCTTACCCCTCCCTATTTTACTCAGAATTTCGAATATCTTGCTCCATTTTACACTGTCAAAAGCTTTTTCCATGGCGATCTAGGATGGTTACGGCATGTCAAAAGAAGACATGTGGTCATGCCTCGTGATGACTGGGTGTTGTGTGATGTCCTTAGGTTACAAAATTGTTAAGGTTTTCGTGGCCACTTGTTGACAAACTGCCTATTGGCTTCTGTCTCGGGTTCTTCGGCCGACGTTCATCTAATGATTTTTCTGACGTTTCGCCAGCACGAGTGGCTGGCATTGTCAAAGCTTCACCCTCCATTGCCGGTGGTGAACTGGAGCCGAGGTCGCGGGCGCAGACTATATGTACCTGGCGCGCCAACGTCCGAGGGCTTCTCCGCGGTCATTTCCGGTGCGGTTCTCCTCTTGCTACCTGCGACGGTCGTTCGTTGCAGTACGGGAAGCCAGGATCCGTTGACCTTAAGGCTTTCCTCTTTCTTGTTCAAACTGTTCGCGTGTTTTTGTATTTCTACAGCTTCTCTGAACAAGCGCGTGTGATAGTGCTTCTCTACAGCCAGAACTTCCGTGTCGGCGAGACCGACCACGTAATAAAATTCGCCGACACGGAATTTCTGGCTGTAGAGAAGCACTATCACACGGGCTTGTTCAGAGAAGCTGTAGAAATACAAAAACACGCGAACAGTTTGAACGAGAAAGAGGAAAGCCTTAAGGTCAACGGATCCTGGCTTCCCGTACTGCAGCGAACGACCGTCGCAGGTAGCAAGAGGAGAACCGCACCGGAAATGACCGCGGAGAAGCCCTCGGACGTTGGCGCGCCAGGTACATATAGTCTGCGCCCGCGACCTCGGCTCCAGTTCACCACCGGCAATGGAGGGTGAAGCTCCTTAGGTTAGTTAGGTTTAAGTAGTTCCAAGTTCTAGGGGACTGATGACCATAGATGTTAAGTCCCATAGTGCTCAGAGCCATTTGAACCATTTTTTGTGGTCAATTAGAGCAGTTACATGAAAAGCTTCTGGAAGGAAAAGAAAAGGAACACCATTAAAAGGGCAACTACGGGGTAGCCAAGAAGCAAGGGAGAGAAGAGGAATAGAAGAGGATGAGGAAGAATGGCAACGTCGAGGCCTTCGGCAACAGAGTTGTGGAATACAGTGACATCTGTAGGACCCCCGCTTCAAGAAGAAAAAGAACTGTGGTGTACCTTGGTGCAGTTTTCAGACTGTCGCCTCTAACCAACGCTGTAACAGAAGTTAAATATATTTTGTTATTCATCTTTTAAATGATGGCATTCACTTTTTACGTTAAGCGCTATTTTTTATGAGGGACAACTGAAACCATAAGTAGATATCTTCAATAATAGCCGCTTGGCTGCTCTTGTAAATAATTTATTTAACGAGCGATTTCGTAATCTAGAAGCCACATCATCAGGATAGATACGATGAATCATGACTTGAAGTTGCAACATTGACAGGACCAAACTTACCTAGCCTTGTTCGATCTCGTCCATGTTGCAGCTCTGATGTCATGATTCACCATATTTAGCCTGATGATGTGGCTTATAGGTCCGTCGAATAAGTTATTTACAAGAGCAGCCACGCGCTTTTTTATTGAAGATTACTTCTTATGTACTGCAGGCTTTTTCGGAAATTACAAACATTACTCCAGAAAACTGAGGTTTTTCCAAATGTGAGAATATATTCCAATGTACAACAGGGTTGCTGCCGCTACTGATTATCGATTTAAGGGGACTAAGCATCTAAGGTCGTCAGTCTCATATTCATCTCACCACCCTCCTGCCAAGACGGAATCTGTGTGTCTTATCTGTCTATGCCTAGAGTAAATTTTTTGACAAGTGACAGAAAGTATTTTACGTGTTTGCATAGTATGTATCTGAAGCGGAATGTGAGTACCAGCCCGGTATTCACCTAATGAGATGCGTGAAACCGTCTGAAAACAACACCCACGCTGGCCGGAACACCGACCTTCGTCATTTATCCGCCGGAAGGATTCGAATCAAGCCGCACGCCTACCCGTTCCAGAAGCAGGCGCTTTAACACGCACGGCTATCCGAGACGATGGTACAACTTGGCCATGTACAGGGTGTTTCAAAAATGACCGGTATATTTGAAACGGCAATAAAAACTAAACGAGCAGCGATAGAAATACACCGTTTGTTGCAATATGCTTGGGACAACAGTACATTTTCAGGCGGACAAACTTTCTAAATTACTGTAGTTACAATTTTCAGCAACAGATGGCGCTGCAAGTGATGTGAAAGATATAGAAGACAACGCAGTCTGTGGGTGCGCCATTCTGTACGTCGTCTTTCTGCTGTAAGCGTGTGCTGTTCACAACGTGCAAGTGTGCTGTAGACAACATGGTTTATTCCTTAGAACAGAGGATTTTTCTGGTGTTGGAATTCCACCGCTTAGAACACAGTGTTGTTGCAACAAGACGAAGTTTTCAACGGAGGTTTAATGTAACCAAAGGACCGAAAAGCGATACAATAAAGGATCTGTTTGAAAAATTTCAACGGATTGGGAACGTGACGGATGAACGTGCTGGAAAGGTAGGGCGACCGCGTACGGCAACCACAGAGGGCAACGCGCAGCTCGTGCAGCAGCTGATCCAACAGCGGCCTCGGGTTTCCGTTCGCCGTGTTGCAGCTGCGGTCCAAATGACGCCAACGTCCACGTATCGTCTCATGCGCCAGAGTTTACATCTCTATCCATACAAAATTCAAACGCGGCAACCCCTCAGCGCCGCTACCATTGCTGCACGAGAGACATTCGCTAACGATATAGTGCACAGGATTGATGACGGCGATATGCATGTGGGCAGCATTTGGTTTACTGACGAAGCTTATTTTTACCTGGACGGCTTCGTCAATAAACAGAACTGGCGCATATGGAGAACCGAAAAGCCCCATGTTGCAGTCCCATCGTCCCTGCATCCTCAAAAAGTACCGGTCTGGGCCGCCATTTCTTCCAAAGGAATCATTGGCCCATTTTTCAGATCCGAAACGATTACTGCATCACGCTATCTGGACATTCTTCGTGAATTTGTGGCGGTACAAACTGCCTTAGACGACACTGCGAACACCTCGTGGTTTATGCAAGATGGTGCCCGGCCACATCGCACGGCCGACGTCTTTAATTTCCTGAATGAATATTTCGACGATCGTGTGATTGCTTTGGGCTATCCGAAACATACAGGAGGCGGCGTGGATTGGCCTCCCTATTCGCCAGACATGAACCCCTGTGACTTCTTTTTGTGGGGACACTTGAAAGACCAGGTGTGCCGCCAGAATCCAGAAACAATTGAACAGCTGAAGCAGTACATCTCATCTGCATGTGAAGCCATTCCGCCAGACACGTTGTCAAAGGTTTCGGGTAATTTCATTCAGAGACTACGCCATATTATTGCTACGCATGGTGGATATGTGGAAAATATCATACTATAGAGTTTCCCAGACCGCAGCGCCATCTGTTGTTGAAAATTGTAACTACTGTAATTTCGAAAGTTTGTCTGCCTGAAAATGTACTGTTGTCCCAAGCATATTGCAACAAACGGTGTATTTCTGTCGCTGCTCGTTTAGTTTTTATTGCCGTTTCAAATATACCGGTCATTTTTGAAACACCCTGTATCTAGGAACAAATATTCGATTGAAATTTATAAGCGTTATTATGGAGAAAATCTTGCCAGTACTCTATTCAGTAGTCTATTCGTTACATTATTACTCTACTACACACCAATAACCAGTAAGTGAAATCCAATTAAGCGGAAATAGTACCAAAACCACTTACAAGTTAAATACGTATTGGAACAGAAATTATTGCAAACTAACGCAAATTTCCATTTTTCAAGACATAAAATTGTTGAGACATTAACGATATTCAGTTCTTTTGCAAGCACCACATGTTCTACGATACAACACGTTATTCTCTTTCAAGGTACAAGATGGCGCACGACCGACTCAGCTGTCCATATGTAACATAAATAGCTCTAAAAGTATGTAGCATTTTACTCTTCAGAAAATGCTGTACCTGAACGAATAACAATACATTTGAAATAGCTTTAATCTATTGCAGGGGGTCTTTAATGTGCATAACGCGAAACATTTACAAATGCCGCGCAAGACACAACCTCGTGCTTAACAACAACAAAATCCGCAGAAAATGTCGGAAACTGATTATGGCGGCCTCTAGTGCAGATCCCTTCATGTGACTGTAAAGTTAGTCACTAGACTGAAGAACCGACCAAAACTCAAAGTGTGCTCCTACGTACACTATCCTCTAAATACAACGCTCCCTTCTATACATGGTATAAAATTTAGTACACAGAGCTGCCATCTGTGTCAAAAATAATGAGCTTCGAATCGAACTGAGTTTGGCTGTTTCTTTCGGTCAAAACTGCTTTGTACTCCGCGAGTTGCAACATTTTTGTTCCCTTATTACCTTTTTCGTCGTTCTGAAATTTTCTTTCAGTTTTTTCATTTGGCTTTTGGGCAAGCCGATAATAGCCATACGCTTCTGACTTCCCTTGAACAATTATTACCAAGAACATAAGCTCACCAAATAAAATATTAGACAGCCTTCTGAGAGCACACTCCTCGCTGAGAAACGCTGTACAACTGACTCAGCGCGGTCAGGACAGGAAGTGGTGCTGTTGAAAAGTTCGGAGAATGACCTCAGAAGATTAAGGAAACAATAGTTATAAACAAAATACCTTTACTGGCCTTCAAAGTAATCACAATTAGCTACTACACATTTCTGATATCGGTTGTAATGCCACTGGTAACTATTGGCAAATGTTCTCGTGGAATCGCTCGAATCACCGTGGTCACGAATTGTATATCCACAACGTCTGCGTGCTCAGATTTGTCGCCCAACGCAAGGTGAGTGTTCTTCAACATCCTCCTTATTCTCCAGATTTGGCGCCGACAGACTTCTTTTTGTTTCCCCGCCGTAAGTTACCCCTGCTTTGATGATATTTGGTTTGTCGGACGCTCAACTGCGCTGTCATCAGCGCCCGTACAAAGTCCCAATTTTTACACAGTCCAATTTTTTCACAAACCGATATAGCCACTGTCATGAATGATGAATGATGATGACGAAGAAATGATGACGACAACACGAACACCCAGTCCCCGGGCAGAGAAAATCCCCAACCTGGACGGCAATCGAACCCGTGACCCCCATGATCCAGGAGCAGCAACGCTAGGTTTATGGTCTGCAGACACTCGTGATCAAGGTGCTTCCACAAGGAGCGTTTACTGATAGTTTCCAACAGCGTTACAATCGATGTCAGAAATGTCTTGTAGCTGATTGTGATTATTCTGAAGGCAAGTAAAGATATTTTGTAGGGAAATTTTGTTTCCTTTATTTTCTGAGACCATTCACCGAACTTTTCAGGTGTAACTTGTACGTGCAAAATGCTTTCATGGAATCAGCGCGGTGAATGGATCGGCGTGGCGACGTGGTAGAATGGCAGAAAGGGACTTTTAGAAGTCCCCATGACCACACCGTGAGTGAAGTTGTCCGGATTGTTGGTGTATCACCGCAGACTCCCCAACGTGAATGGTGTACTGCTTGTACGCTCGTAGCCATGTAACAATGAAAGACGGAGTAGGAAGAGTGGTCGCACAACGCTATACCACATAAGTTTCCAGGAAGACTGAAAAATTGTGTTAAATGGTCATTGGAAGGCTACTGCTTGCGATAAGATTACGACTGTTTTCAGGAAAACAGTACTCCCCAGTGCCCTTGATCTGCACGTGACCTTAGTTTGGACGACAACAAGGAGACAGCTTGTAAATGATCAACATGCCAGATGAGATATGGCTTATAAACTCCTGAAACAACGAACAAGAAAAAAATTTTGCACGATTTCAAGTAATAGACAAAGAAAGTTGGATAAAACACTATCTAGGATTACCCGTAGAAGACAGTGATAAAATTGAGCTAACGAAAATAACCAGAACAAAGGACGAGATGATGAAATACACAAAGCAGACAGTACTACACTGGATGAGAGACAGGAAGCACCGAAGAAGATAAAGAATAGAAAAGCAGCAGGATCAGATAACATTAATGCAGAACTTGTCAAATGTGGCGTATTAATGTTAGAACTGAGGCTGTTGCATTCATTAACTGAACACTGAAAATGGAAAATAATTCTCTACACTTGAAGAGTGATGGAACTAATGACATTTAGTCAAAAAGGGACTAGAAATGCTTGTGAACATTGCAGAGATGTATGTCTGTTGAACACGATTCATAAATTATATGCACCCATAATTAGTAACAAAATGTAAAGAGTAGTTGACGTCCTTTTGCTAGAGGAGCAAAGTGGTTTTAGAAAAGAACGATCATGCACAGACAATATTACAATGCTGCTGCAGATAATCGAAAACAGACGAAACGTAATCTGGAGACTCGTACTGCGTTTGTACATTATGGAAAATTCTTCGACAGAATGGATATTGTGGAGTATAAAGGAAAGTAGAGGTTACCCTAAACATTTCATCTAAGTGACAGAAACTTGATATTTAAAAAGCAAAATTTTAGCTAAAACAGGCAAAGAGAAAATAGGAGCAATAGCAATTAACCGAGGAATACGACAAGAGTTCAATCTCTCACCCACATTATTTAATATATACGTTGCCCACATGTTTAGACAATGGAAACAAGAAGTTGACCTAGAAATAAAGCTAATTCGTAGAAACGCACATTCATATACTGTACTCTTTGCTGATGACCAGATAATTTTACGAAAGATGGAGGATGATTCACATTTTACTCTGTATGCCTTGGACTTGAAAGGCAAACTCTTTAACTCGATAATGTCATAAAACAAAACCAAAGTTATTGCTCTGAAAGGAAAATAACCAGTACGTTCTAAAATAGTGCTAAATGTAAAATCAGCTCAACAGGCATCCCACTTTCAGCTATTACGATGTAACATGAGTTCTGAATGTGGTAATGACGTCTATAATAAGTTAAATAAGTTTAAAATGACATGTGGCACTATACATCGAACATTAGTCAATAAAACTAGGAAAGACACAAAGATGAAATCCTAAAAAGGAATGGTAACACTTATGCTCACATACGGGAGTGAGACAAAAGAAGGTACAGTCAACTGAAAGTGAGAGGCCAAATAAAGAATTCTGAAATAAGGAAAGAATTAAATATGTTTTGCACAAGTGAAGGAATGGAATACGTGATAACAAAATGGAAGAAGCATGTTAAAAGAATGGGAGCCGAAAGAATACTGAGACATACAACTGACTGTAGGCCTAAAGAAACGAGGGATACAGGAACACCAGGGAAAAGGTGGCCTTTGTGAAGACGGAAGAGGCTGTAAGTGTACTGCTTGAAGTTGAAGGAAAAGAAGAAAATATCTTCTCTTCCACCAAAGGCGTCAAACGTTTGTAGAAATATTCCACCTCGAACAGCGTATAGGTTATCACAAAGGTCTATATGGATACTGATAGAGCTCTGGGAAGTCAAAGAAGCAATACTGATGTTGAATATCTTCAACAAAAATTATTATTTCTTATAACAAAAAAAAACTCCTCCCGAACAGGCCATGAAGGGCCAACGGTAGCGAACGGCTGCCGTGTCACCTTCAGCCCACAGGCGTCACTGGATGATGATACGGAGGGGCATATTCAAAAATGGTTCAAATGGCTCTGAGCACTATGCGACTTAACTTCTGAGGTCATCAGTCGCCTAGAACTTAGAACTAATTAAACCTAACTAACCTAAGGACATCACACACATCCATGCCCGAGGCAGGATTCGAGCCTGCGACCGTAGCGGTCACGCGGTTCCAGACTGAAGGGCCGAGAACCGCACGGCCATACCGGCCTGCGAGGTGCATGTGGTCAGCACACCGCTCTCCCGGCCGTATATCAGTTTCCGAGACCGGAGCCTCTACTTCTCAATCAAGTAGCTCCTCAGTTTGCCACACAAGGGTTGAGTGCACTCCGCTTGCCAACAGCGCTCGGCAGACCGGATGGTCACCCATCCAAGTGCTAGCCCAGCCCGACAGCGTTTAACTTCGGTTATCTGACGGGAACCGATGTTACCACTGCAGCAAGGCCATTGGCCTCTTATAACAAAAGTGGATAAAAACTTAAAAGTAATGAACAGAACGGACAGCATGTGTAATGAGCAAAAGAGTTATAGAATTTCGAATATCTGAATACTTTTATCGATTACATAACGTGTTGACGAAAATGGGACATTTTACATTTTTATCTGCACGGGCTCCTATGTTAGATGGGTTGGTATTGTCTCTTTCCGACCAGATTAATATGTCGGATGTGTAAGTTTACGTGCGTAGAAAAAGTGACTATGATAAGCGTTTGTGCAGTGTAGTACAGTCTTTGTGAAGATGCGGATGATTATGAAAATGAAAGGAAGCGAGAGGGCCAAACTCCACCTTAGCCTTTTTAGGCAACAGACGAATCATTGTCAACAACGCAGTTTGTCATCTCACCATGAGACACTGGGAGATTTTTAAGCTCTACCAAGCGCAATAGTGCGCAGAGTTGACTGTTGATCCCGAATTAAGACCCACTGCTCTCCTCTCTCTCCTTATCTACAAAACTCTTGTAAAGAAATTTGCTTTACCGCCTGTATTCGAACCGGATGCCTCCAAGCCGAGCGCTATCGAACTAGTAACTTAAGTTCGCGGGTTTGTGAACACAAATGAAATTTTAATCATTTTGCTAATGTGGGACGGTTGGTTAAGGATATTAAAATGTTCCTTTCCTCGACTGCTCGAAGCAGAGTGGTCGTGGACCGTGTCTACCGTGAAAATAATTCAGGAGATCTGAGGCGAGCGCTATTCGCGATTTAACTACGGTTGTTGATCCGGATCGCTTTTCCTATACCTCTGTACTCGTCAAATTGTTCTTAGAAGTGATCCACAGGTCCGTTCGCTGGAGTAGGTGATAAGAGCTATAAAAAACAAATTTCTGCCTAAAGCTGTCTCATAAAAAGGTATTTAAAAGTAGAAAAGTCTGAAAGATATGAGAGTCAAACCGCACTATCAAATCAGACACTTCTTTTCTTCGAGGGGCGCCCAATAAGTAATGCAACACGTTTTTTTCTATAAGCAGATTGGTTTTATTCTGGACTCCAATATAACAGATTACCTCCCATTCTTTTGGAGACAAACCCTGTTTTTCAACACAATCTCCGTTCAGTGCGAAGGCTTTACGCCCCCTTATTGGGACGGCCTGAAAGCCCGCAAGGTTGAGCTCTACTTGTCGACGTGGGAGAGAACGCCTTGCTGCATCAACAACTTCCCTGTCATCCACGTACTGCTTCCCATGGAGTTCATCCTTCATTGGACCA
Organism: Schistocerca americana; assembly: GCF_021461395.2. Taxonomy (NCBI): domain Eukaryota; kingdom Metazoa; phylum Arthropoda; class Insecta; order Orthoptera; family Acrididae; genus Schistocerca; species Schistocerca americana. The sequence continues at coordinate 110,658,511 of NC_060120.1, forward strand.
AACAGATGGCAGTCGAAAGATGCGAGGTCTGTTCTATGGAGTGGATGAGGAAGTTTTATGAGCTCCTGCCGGGTGCGCAAACTTCCGTTGTCACTGTCAGCCTCGTAATGCGCGCGCAATGCTCCACAGATGCTCCTTTGTTGCTCTTTATGGTCTTCTGTGACGCAGCGAGGAACCCAGCGGACGGTCGCAGGTTCGAATCCTGCCTCGGGCATGGATGCGTGTGATGTCCTTAGGTTAGTTATGTTTAAGTAGTTCTAAGTTCTAGGGGACTGATGACCTCAGATGTTAAGCCCCGCCGGCCGAAGTGGCCGTGCGGTTAAAGGCGCTGCAGTCTGGAACCGCAAGACCGCTACGGTCGCAGGTTCGAATCCTGCCTCGGGCATGGATGTTTGTGATGTCCTTAGGTTAGTTAGGTTTAACTAGTTCTAAGTTCTAGGGGACTAATGACCTCAGCAGTTGAGTCCCATAGTGCTCAGAGCCATTTGAACCATTTGTTAAGCCCCATAGTGCTCAGAGTCATTTTGAACCCAGCGGGCATAAACATTTGAGTACCCTAACTGGTGGACGAGTGTGTTAGCACTACCAACAGAGACGTCTGATTGTGCAGAGAGGTGTTTAACTGTGATCCGGCGATCACCTCGAATGAGAATGTCCGTGCGTTCCAACACTGTAGGAGTCACAGCTGTGTCCGACCGGTCAGCGCGCGGGAGATTGGACAATTTCTTTCGACCTTGCTGCGATGATGACAGATGCCTCGCCCAGCAACTCACCGTGCTTTGGCTCACTGCTAGGTCTCCGTACACATTCTGCAAGCGCTTATCAACATCTGTATGTTCTGGTTTTCCACCAAAAGACTCTGAGAGAGCTCTCTCCTTGGAATTCACCTTTGTTACAGATGCCGTTTTGAAGGCTACGTATAGTTCCACAACCTATCTGTACTTCTTGAAACTACAGGGGCTGAAGCGAGAATATTCCACGACATACAGCAACATATTCCGCATTATTTCAACCGAAATTTTCTGAGAAAAAAATGTGCTGCATTACTTATTGAAGGCCCCTCGTACTAAAAGAACAATGGCTACACAATGCAGTCCACCCTCAGCAAGTCTGTTCTTTTCGACTGCAGCTTCCTCTAGCTATTTGTTAACTATTGAAGAGGTCTACCTCCGTAAATTTTTACAGCCTTAGGCAAAAGACCACAAAATCTCTTCGCGTGCCCCTTCCACAAAACCTGTCCACCAAATGAACCGTGTGTCTCTTGCTGCGTGATGACGGTGATTCCCTTGGGGCAACTGTATACCATCTATGTCTGACTTATACACTACTGGCCACTAAAATTGCTACACAAAGAAGAAATGCAGATGATAAACGGGTATTCATTGGACAAATATATTATACTAGAACTGACATGTGATTACATTTTCACGCAATTTGGGTGCATAGATCCTGAGAAATCAGTACCCAGAACAACCAAATCTGGCCGTAATAACGGCCTTGATACGCTTGTGCATTGAGTCAAACAGAGCTTGGATGGCGTGTACAGGTACAGCTGCCCATGCAGCTTCAACACGATACCACAGTTCATCAAGAGTAGTGACTGGCGTATTGTGACGAGCCAGTTGCTCGGCCACCATTGACCAGACGTTTTCAGTTGGTGAGAGATCTGGAGAATGTGCTGGCGAGGGCAACAGTCGAATATTTTCTGTATCCAGAAAGGCCCGTACAGGACCTGCAACATGCGGTCGTGCATTATCCTGCTGAAATGTAGAGTTTCGCAGGGACCGAATGAAGGGTACAGCCACGGGTCGTAACACATCTGAAGTGACATGAGGAAAGTTTCCAACCGATTTCTCATGCACAAACAGCAGTTGACCGGCGTTGCCTGGTGAAACGTTGTTGTGATGCCTCGTGTAAGGAGGAGAAATGGGTACCATCACGTTTCCGACTTTGATAAAGGTCGCATTGTAACCTATCGCGATTGCGGTGTATCGTATCGTGACATTGCTGCTCGCGTTGGTCGAGATCCAATGACTGTTAGCAGAATAGGGAATCGGTGGCTTCAGGAGGGTAATACGGAACGCCGTGCTGGATCCCAACGGCCTCGTACCACTGGCATTCGAGATGACAGGCATCTTATCTGCATGGCTCTAACGGATCGTGCAGCCACGTCTAGATCCCTGAGTCAACAGATGGGGACGTTTGCTAGACAACAACCATCTGCACAAACAGTTCCACGACGTTTGCAGCAGGATGGACTATCAGCTCGGAGACCATGGCTGCGGTTACCCTTGACGCTGCATCACAGACAGGAGCGCCTGCGATGGTGTACTCAACGACGAACCTGGGTGCACGAATCGCAAAACGTCATTTTTTCGGATGAATCCAGGTTCTGTTTGCAGCATCATGATGATCTCATCCGTGTTTGGCGACATCGCGGTGAACGCACATTGGAAGCGTATATTCGTCATCGCCATACTGGCGTATCACCCGGCGTGATGATATGGGGTGCCATTGGTTACACGTCTCAGTCACCTCTTGTTCGCATTGACGGCAATTTGAACAGTGGACGTTACATTTCAGATGTGTTACGACACGTGGCTCTATCCTTCATTCGATCCCTGCGAAACCTTACATTTCAGCATGATAATGCACGACCGCATGTTGTAGGTCCTGTACGGGCCTTTCTGGATACAGAAAATGTTCGACTGCTGCTCTGGCCAGCACATTCTCCAGATCTCTCACCAACTGAAAACGTCTGGTCAATGGTGGCCAAGCAACTGGCTCGTCACAATACGCCAGATGAACTGTGGTATCGTGTTGAAGCTGGGTGGGCAGCTGTGCCTGTACACGCCATCCAAACTCTGTTTGAGTCAATGCCCAGGCGTATCAAGGCCGTTATTACGGCCAGAGGTGGTTGTTCTGGGTACTGATTTCTCAGGATTTATGCACCCAAATTGGGTGAAAATGTAATCACATGTCAGTTTTAGTATAAAATATTTGTCCAATGAATACCCGTTTATCATCTGCATTTCTTCTTGGTGTAGCAGTTTTAATGCCCAGTAGTGTAGATAACTGCATCATCTGCAAAAAGTCTGAGGTTACTATTAACATTGTCTGCAAGGTCATTAATACACACTATGAACAGTAAGGGTCCCAACACACTTCCCTGGAGCACACCTGAAGTTATTTCTACATATGACAATGACTCCCCATCCAAGATATCATGTTGCGTCCGCCCCACCAAAAAGTTCTCAATCTAGTCACAAACTTCACTTGATACCCCATGCGATCGTACTTTTGCCAATAAGCGTAGTTGTGGTATTGAGTCAAACGCTTTTCGAAAATCAAGACTGCATCAAGCTTACCGCCTTGATCCAAAGCTTTCAGTATGTCATGTGAGAAAAGTGAGAGTTGGGATACATCTAATCGATGTTTTCGGAACCCATGCTGGTTGACATGGACGAAGTGGAAATGAAATGGAAATGAGCGTTTGGCGTCATGGGCCGGGAGGCCCCTCGCGGGGCAGGTCCGGCCGCCATATCGCAGGTCTTATTACATTCGGCGCCACATTGGGCGACCTGCACGCCGGATGGGGATGAAATGATGATGAACACAACACAACACCCAGTCCCTGAGCGGAGAAAATCGCCGACCCAGCCGGGAATCGAACCCGGGCCCAGAGGACGGCAATCCGTCACGCTGACCACTCAGCTACTGGGGCGGACATGGACGAAGTCACTCTGTTCAAGATACCTCATTATGTTTGAGCTCAGAATATGTTCTAAGGTTCTATAACAAATCGATGTCAATGATACTGGACGGTAGTTCCTTGGATCACTTCTACTATCCTTCTTGTAGACGGATGTGACCCATGCTTTTTTCCAAGAACTGGGCACGGTTTTTTGTTCAAATGATCTACGACAGTTTATAGTTAGAAGAGGGGCTAAGTCGGGTGCAAATTCAGTATAGAATCTTACAGGAATTCCATCGGGCCTTGGAGCTTTGTTCAATTTTAACGACTTCAGCTGATTCTCAATTCTAAGAACATTAATATTTAACTCATCTCTTCAGTGGTACGAGGATAAATTGGAGCAATTCTCCTGTATTTTAGTTTGTAACTGAACGTTTTGAAACGGAGATTAGCCTTTCAGCTTTTGCTCCGCTACCCTCAATTTCAGTTCCTGTCTCATTCGCTAGGGACTGGCTACTAACTTTGATGCGTCTACCAGCCTTTACGTAAAATTTCTTTGGGTTTTGTGAAAGATAATTTGACATTATTTTGCTACGGTAGACATTAAAGGCATCAAGCGCTCTTTTGACAGCCAACTTCGTTTCATTCAGCATCTCTCTATCTACACCAAGTTTTACACCTATTATGCAGTAACATCTGATTCTTTACTGTGACTGTATACCATGGAGGGTCCCTCCCGTCATAAACTGTTCTATTGTGTACATATCTATCCAGTGCATGATCAATTATTTCTTTACACGTGAGCCACAGTTCCTCTACGTGCTCCTGTCCTATGCTGAAAGTTTCAAATTCTTCACTGAGAGATGTCACTACTGACTTTTTATCTAGTTTGCTGAACATATACACTAAAGAGCCAAAGAAACTGGTACATCTGCCTAATATCGTGTAGGGCCCCCTCGAGCACGCGGAAGTGCCGTAACACGACATGCCATGGACTCGACTAATGTCTGACGTAGTGTTGGAGGGAACTGACACCATGAATCCTGCAGGGCTGTCCATAAATCTGTCAGAGTACAAGGGGGTGGAGATCTCTTCTGAACAGCACGTTGCAAGGCATCCCAGATATGTTCAATAATGTTCATGTCTGGGGAGTTTGGTGGCCAGCGGAAGTGTCTAATCTCTGAAGTGTGTTCCTGGAGCCACTCTGTAGCATTTCTGGACGTGTGTGATGTCGCATTGTCCTGCTGGAATTGCCCAAGTCCGTCGGGATCCACAACGGAATGAATGGATGCATGTTATCAGACAGGATGCTTACGTACGTGTCACCTGTCAGAGCCGTATCTAGACGTATCAGGGCTCCCATATCATTCCAACTCCAGACGCCCCACACTATTACAGAGTCCCCACCATCTTGAACAGTCCCCTTCCGACAGACAGGGTCCATGGATTCATGAGGTTGTCTCCATACCCATACATGTCAATCCGCTCGATACAATTTGAAACGAGACTCCTCTGACCAGACAACATGTTTCCTGTTATCAACAGTCCAATGTCAATGTTGACGGGCCAAGGCGAGGCGTAAAGCTTTATGTCGTGCAGTCATCAAGGGTACACGAGTGGGCCTTCGGCTCTGAAAGCCCACAGCGATGATGTTTCGTTGAATGGTTCGCAAGCTGACACTTATTGATGGCCCAGCATTAAAATCTGCAGCAATTTGCGGAAGGGTTGCACTTTCGTCACTTTGAACGATTCTCTTCAGTCGTCGTTGGTCCCGTTCTTCCAGGATCTTTTTCCGGCCGCAGCGATGTCGGAAATTTGATGTTTTACCGGATTCATGATATTCACGGTACACACGTGATATGGCCATACGGGAAAATCCCCACTTCATCGCTACCTCGAAGAAGCTGTGGTCCATCAATCGTGCGCCCACTATAACACCACGTTCGAACTCACTTAAATCTTTATAACCTGCCACTGTAGCAGCAGTAACCAATCTAACAACTGCGCCAGACACTTGTTGTCCTATATGGGCAGCGGCGCTATATTCTGCCTGTTTGCATATCTCTGTATGAATACGCATGCCTATACCAGTTTCTTTGGCGCTTCATTGTATCTGTTCTAGGTAAGTGGGGAACAAAGGATGTTTTCTTTTTTTAAAAAAGAGGAAGGTCACATTGCTACTACAAGAAAGGTTTTGATGTAAATATGTCTGGAAGCCAATACCTGTTGCGAAGTGGGTTGTTTCACCAGTGAAGGGTAACGTGTAGCATATGGTGATCCAGGCCATCTTACTGACGCTGTTTGTAGTTCATTACCACAATACGCACGTGTGGCCTGATGCAAATCCTCGAGCACTCACGGGAGTGGGGTATAAGGATCGCTTCGGTATCAACGTATGGGCAGGAACGTCGCAGACTGCCTCAAAGGATCATACACTGCACCAAGCTGGTTAACATGTGCTTTGTATCGCCAATTTCTGCGCGATGAATTACCTGCGCTATTGGAGAACGTTTCCTTGTAGAACGAGGGGGCATCATTCCATTATTTACGGATTGTGTGACAGTACCTCACCTTCACTGTGGAGAACGACTGATAGATGTTTCAGGATGCATGGTAACCACATGCAGCTCTGCCTACAGTGTCTACTTGCACGTAGCAAACAAAAAGGAATGAGAGGCTCAAATGGGTCTAAGCACTATGGGACTTAACATCTGAGGTCATCAGTCCCCTAGACTTAGAACTACTTAAACCTAACTAACCTAAGGACATCCACACACATTCATGCCCGAGGCAGGATTCGAACCTGCTACCGTAGCAGCAGCGCGGTTCCGGACTGAAGCGCCTAGAACCGCTCGGCTACAGCGTCCGACGGAATGAGAGGACAGATTGGCGCATATCTCAACGGCTATAGGTTTCCGGACGTACCATTTTATGAACTTTTTTTCTAGCTTTACCACCACTACATCGTGTTATAACATTCCACACTTTTTTTAAACACCTTGTACATCCAACAAAAAGCTGAGGACGTTGGGTACACGTGCTACTCTGCAGTGAACGAGGAATGTGTGGCGCGTCTCATGAAACCAGCCACATGACTGATGATTTAAAGCAAAAATTCCTCAGCGCAAACCTGAAAAGTTCTCTCCCTGTTCAGTGTTTTTTACTGTTACGTGATTACATCTGTGATCAAATACAAAGAATGTGACTGTTCGTTCCTAGTTAGAAAGAAGCAGTATTCCTATTTCATCAACACTGTCTATAGAAAGGAGAACGAATTTTGCGCTCTTTACGTACAGCTATCAGGAAAAATTTCAACGATATGACAAGTGCTAATTGCAAAAAATACTGCTACGAGTAGAAGCCGACCTCGGGGAAGATCAGTTTGGATTCCGTAGAAACATCGGAACACGTGAGGCAATACTGACCCTAAGACTTATCTTAGAAGCTAGATTAAAGAAAGGCAAACCTACGTTTCTAGCATTTGTAGACTTAGAGAAAGCTTTTGACAATGTTGACTGGAATACTCTCTTTCAAATTCTAAAGGTGGCAGGGGTAAAATACAGGGAGCGAATGGCTATTTACAATTTGTACAGAAACCAGATGGCAGTTATAAGAGTCGAGGGACATCAAAGGGAAGCAGTGGTTGGGAAGGGAGTGAGACAGGGTTGTAGCCTCTCCCCGGTGTTATTCTGTCTGTATATTGAGCAAGCAGTGAAAGAAACAAAAGAAAAGTTCGGAGTAGGTATTAAAATCCATGGAGAAGAAATAAAAGCTTTGAGGTTTGCCGATGACATTGTAATTCTGTCAGAGACAGCAAAGGACTTGGAAGAGTAGTTGAACGGAATGGACAGGGTCTTGAAAGGAGGATATAAGATGAACATCAACAAAAGCAAAACGAGGATAATGGAATGTAGTCGAATTAAGTCGGGCGACGCTGAGGGAATTAGATTAGGAAATGAGACACTTAAAGTAGTAAAGGAGTTTTGCTATTTGGGGAGCAAAATAACTAATGATGGTCGAAGTAGAGAGGATATCAAATGTAGACTGGCAATGGCAAGGAAAGCATTTCTGAGGAAGAGAAATTTGTTAACATCGAATATAGATTTAAATGTCAGGAAGTCGTTTCTGAAAGTATTTGTATGGAGTGTAGCTATGTATGGAAGTGAAACGTGGACGATAAATAGTTTGGACAAGAAGAGAATAGAAGCTTTCGAAATGTGGTGCTACAGAAGAATGCTGAAGATTAGATGGGTAGATCACATAACTAATGAGGAAGTATTGAATAGGATTGGGGAGAAGAGAAGTTTGTGGCACAACTTGACTAGAAGAAGGGATCGGTTGGTATGGCATATTCTGAGGCATCAAGGGATCACCAGTTTAGTATTGGAGGGCAGCGTGGAGGGTAAAAATCGTAGAGGGAGACCAAGAGATGAATACACTAAACAGATTCAGAAGGATGTAGGTTGCAGTAGGTACTGGGAGATGAAGGAGCTTGCACAGGATAGAGTAGCATGGAGAGCTGCATCAAACCAGTCTCAGGACTGAAAACCACAACACAACAACTGATGTGGAATCTGCATGCCACAAAGATATTAGACATGCTATGGTATTAGCGTCAGATCAACAGCAAGAAAATACAACTCGCATATACATCCATTTACATACTTAAAGTTCTAGTTTGACAACGATGCGAGAGGTAGTCCCCCGTCATGTTATAGTAACTTGTCTGAAGTAATTTAGGGCAACCACTATTTTTGAAAAGCCGTGATTGAGGATACAGATAGACAAACTAAAATATTGCAGATTTCTCCACACAGGGAGATATATAAACAATGAATGAAACTGGACTCCTCACCTTAAATGTGGAGTAAATCTCTCTATTTACTATGAAGGATTTTACTTCATTGTTTCTTTTCAGGTAAAGCATCACCTGTACTGCAAGATACGGGGACTTGGGTCTCGGTGTAGGATTGTCGTAAAAATCCCCGCAGGATTAGTTTGGAGGAACAAACTGTTGTTTCAAGTGGCTGATGTCCTTGCCGTATCGTCAACAAATAAATGCATCTATGAAACAAAATTAGAACTAATGCTCAACATTTGATGTCCTTCGCAGTTGTTGTAGTGTGACGGTGCGCGTCAGCGGGAATTACTGGACGATAAAACGAGAGGAAGTTCCGTAATCTACAGGATGCGGTGCCCGCGACAACGTACCACGCTCTGGTCTGCGACACGCGGGTTCACTCCAAGCGAAGCGCCTGTTCTCTTCCGATGTATCCCTAATACCGTAAAACAAAATGATGAATGTTCCGTTTTTTTAATCGACAATGGGTGCGCACCAATAAGACTTTAACTTGGCATCTCCCAATCTTAATCAAATCCTCGAAGGAGAACAAGGGTACTAGTCGCTTGTAATACATCAGCAGACTTCCTTAGAAGCCATAGTGATACACTTGGCAGAAGTGGAGGGGACTGAAAACTTAATAATAACACCAGTCTATTGGCTTTTCAGTGTTGTCTTTTCTTGGGCGTTGTTCATTTCAGAACTCGGGTTCATTATCAGGGCTTCAGTTTCTATGCAAGGACCTTCACTGCGATGTCAGCACGGCAGAACAGCGTATCTGTATGATTTTTAGTTCGTTCTAACAGCAACTCGGGAATCTGTGGTGGAACATATACTGAACTACAGAAGAATATGTGTACATTTTGTTAAAACTTACATGTGCTTGCGAATTTAACTATGTTTTAACAGAATCTTCACATATTCTTCTGTATGTATTCTACCTCAGTTTCGCAAACTGCAATTAAGAACGCACTATAAATTCTACAGCCTTCCGGCCTTTTGGCATGACACTGAAGATCCTTACGTAACTACTGAAGCCTTGACGGTGAGGCTGTGGCATATAAACGTACATAAACGTACATCTGCACAGCGAAAACGCTGTAAAAGAGAGTAGACATAGACTTACTTTTTTGCTAGGCCACGAAATTCAAATATCAATCACCAAGTGCTATCGGACAATGCGCTTCAGTCACAGATTACTATAACGGCTTTCGAATGGAGATCTAATCATTTAAAGTCTCGCTTTATGTCTTACCTAGTTTCCTTGCGTCTCTTTGCACCAGTTCATTTATTATTGTGGCTGTGTAGGACTAAATGTCGACCGGAAGTGAAATATTAATTTTTTTTTTCAAAATACGAGGGCGTTCAATAAGTAAGGCAACACTATTTTTCTCCACCAATTTCGGTTGAAAAAATGCATTGTTTTTTATGGGAATCGTGGAATATTCCCGCTTCAGCCGCAATAGTTTCACAAAGTTCCGAAATGTGGCGGCGCTGTACATTGCCTTCAAACTGGCATCTTTAACGGCGGTGCGTTGCAAGCAGTGAGCTGTCATTAAGTTTCCTTTGGCGAGAAACTAGAGCATCGCTGATACTGGTAGGTGCTAGTAGAATGTCTACGGAGACCTGGAGGTGAACAAAAGCACAGTGAATCGTTGGGCGAGGCGTCTGGTCCAATGTCGCACAATGCTGTGCTATCTCCTGCGTGCCGGCCGGCCACACACATCTGTGACTCCTGCAGTGTTGGAACGTGCGGACACTCTCATTCGATGTGATCGACGGATCACAATCAAACATCTCGCTCCAAAACTTGACGTCTCTGTTGGTAATGCTGACTTACTCGTCCACCAGTTGGGGTACTCAAAGGTATGTGCCCACTGGGTTCTCGCCGCCTAGCAGAAGATAATAAAGAGCAACGATGGACCATCTTTGAGGAATTGCTTGTGCGTCTCGAGGCTGATCGTGACAATTTTTTGTCCAATATGATCACAGACGATGAAACACGGGTTCATCACTTCGAACCGGAAACAAAATGGCAGTCCTCTGAAAGGCGCCACATCACCTCTCCTCCGAAGAAAATGTTCAAAGGCACACACTCAGCCTGTAAAGATATGGCGGGACTCTGAAGGGGTTATTCTGTTTGATGTCCCCCCTCGTGGTGCAACGATCAGCTCTGCAGTGTACTGTGCTACAGCCCGCATCTCACACCTCCCGATTTTCACCTGTGTGGCTCAATGAAGGATGCACTCCAGAGGAAGCAGTACGTGGGCGATGGGAAGCTATTGATGCAGCAAGACGTCGGTTCGACGTCGACCAGTAGATTGGTGCCATGCAGGCATTGTGGTCCTCCCAGTAAGGTGGCTCAAATCTGTGACACTGAACAGAGATTAAGTTGAAAAATAAGGTGTTGTAGGTAAAAGAGAGGAGAATAATCAGGTGTATAATAATCCTGCTTTCGGAATAAATGTGTTACTTCACCTATTGAACGCCCCTCGTATTGTGTGCAGTGTTATGCAGTCCATCTTAAACACTATATGATACGGCCAACTAGCAATGTAACTACATTACTGGCCATTAAAATTGCTACACCAAGAAGAAATGCAGATGATAAAAGGGTATTCATTGGACAAATACATTATACAAGAACTGACATGTGATTACATTTTCACGCAATTTGGGTGCATAGATCCTGAGAAATCAGTACCCAGAATAACCACATTTGGCCGTAATAACGGCCTTGATACGACTGGGCATTGAGTCAAACAGAGCTTGGATGGCGTGTACAGGTACAGCTGCCCATGCAGCTTCAACATGATACCACAGTTCATCAAGAGTAGTGACTGGCGTATTGTGACGAGCCAGTTGCTCGGCCACCATTGACGAGACGTTTTCAATTGGTGAGAGATCTGGAGAATGTGCTGGCCAGGGCAGCAGTCAAACATTTTCTGTATTTAGAAAGGCCCGTTCAGGACCTGCAACATGCGGTCGTGAATTATCCTGCTGAAATGTAGGGTTTCGCAGGGATCGAATGAAGGGTACAGCCACGGGTCGTAACACATCTGAAACGTAAAGTCCACTGTTCAAAGTGCCGTCAATACGAACAAGAGGTGACCGAGACGTGTAACCAATGGCACCCCATACCATCACGCCGGGTGATACGCCAGTATGGCGATGACGAATACACGCTTCCAATGTGCGTTCACCGCGATGTCGCCAAACTCGAATGCGACCATCATGATGCTGTAAACAGAACCCGGATTCATCCGAAAAAAATGATGTATTGCCATTCGTGCACCCAGGTTCGTCGTCGAGTACACCATCGTAGGCGCTCCTGTCTGTGATGCAGCGTCAAGGGTAACCGCAGCCATGGTCTCCGAGCTGATAGTCCATGCTGCTGCAAACCTCGTCGAACTGTTCGTACAGATGGTTGTTGTCTAGCAAACGTCCCCCTCTGTTGACTCAGGGATCGAGACGTGGCTGCACGATCTGTTACAGCCATGCGGATAGGATGCCTGTCATCTCGACTGCTAGTGATACGAGGCCCTTGGGATCCAGCACTGCGTTTCGTGTTACCCTCCTGAAGCCACCGATTCCATATTCTGCTAACAGTCATTGGATCTCGACCAACGCGAGCAGCAATGTCGTGATACGATGAACCGCAATCGCGATGGGCTACAATCCGACCTATATCAAAGTCGGAAACGCGATGGTACGCATTTCTCCTCCTTACACGAGGCATCACAACAACGTTTCACCAGGCAACGCCGATTTAACTGCTGTATGTGTATGAGAAATCGGTTGGAAACTTTCCTCATGTCAGCACGTTGTAGGTGTCGCCACCGTCGCCAACCTTGCGTGAATGCTCTGAAAAGCTAATCATTTGCATATCACAGCATCTTCTTCCTGTTGGTTAAATTTCGCGTCTGTAGCACGTCATCGTCGTGGTGTAGCAATTTTAATGGCCAGTAGTGTAGTTGGTATAGCCGGTTTCAGTTCTCCAAAATAAATAAGTAATCTCCTAACTATAACAATATCATCTCTGTGCTTTACACTGAAGAGCAAACGTGAAGGACTATGAACGGACAAGACGTGAATGTATATAAGCAGTTATAACAAGACGTCAGAATTCTTCATGGAAGAACTCAGACTGCGAGGAAAATGCAATCAGTCTACAATGGAGATTGCTTACAAGACAGTCGCGCGACTCATTCTAGAGTATTATCAGAGTGTGTCGGAGCCATACCCAACAGAACTAACGGGATATTTTCTTATACAAAGAAGGGCAGCAAGAATTGTTGCAGGTTTGACTCACGTGAGAGGCTCGTGGGACTGTGCAGAAAGCTGAGATGCGGACGCCTGAAGATAGACGCCAATTATTTCGCGAAGGCCTACTTACAAAATTTCATGAAGGAGTATTTAGGATTCTATGAATACACTGTTAGACCCTAAGTGTCGCTCCCGAAGGGCTCACGAAAATTAATTACCTCTCGCACAGAGGAGATTAAGCCTGGTCTCGCACAGAGGCGATTAAGCATGGTCCTGACAGATACTGGAACGTCATTCCATGCTGTCGCACGCCAGGGTTCATAGCTGGTGAGTGGTGGGTTGTCAGTGTTGGGAACTCATGACCAGGCGTTTTCAGTGGCTGAGACACCTGGAGAACGTGCCGGTCAGCGCAACAGTACAGCACCCTCAGTATTGAGTCAGGTCAGGACACCACGAGTCTTGCGTTATCTTGTTGAAAGAAAGGTCACAGAGTCCTTGAACATATGGTACAGCCGCCAGCCTTAGCACGTCAAAAATGTTGCGTCTGTACAGACAATGAGAACCGGAGGTGATCGTATTGTGTATCCAATGGCACCAAGTACCATCAAGCCAGAAGTTAGACCCCTGTGACGACGTCGTTCTCATCGGTGCCTCCACGCAGGGGAATGTCGATTGGGATGCTTTTGGGAAGGATCCTTTTGGGAAGGATGCAGCCGTTTTCCTTATCAGCCTCTCGAATGACATAAGATAAATCTGAGCAGATCTGAAATTTGGAAAGAAAGCAGGTCTCCAGATAATGATGCCGCAAGTGAGCCTCCTCGAGCATTAATGTATTTGCGGGAGGGATTTTTATTCTTGTTCAGTTTGCTAATCCGTAGCGATAGTGTACAGTAGACAGGCAAGAGATGTAACTGAAGAGCCGGCCGGCCGCTGGTGGCCGAGCGGTTCTAGGCGCTTCAGCTTGGAACCGCGCGACCGCTACGGACGCAGGTTCGAATTCTGCCTCGGGCATGGATGTGTGTGATGCCCTTCGGTTAGTTAGGTTTAAGTAGTTCTAAGTTCTAGGGGACTGATGACCCGAGATGTTAAGTCCTATAGAGCTCAGAGCCATTTCAACTGAAGAGCCAGAGATCTTATGACACGGAACTGATAGATTCTAGGAGAGATATTTTTACTACATAACCAAATTAAGATTACTCCCGAATGTTTTTCAAGAAATTTTTTGTCACTGTTGTATATTTTTATAGTGGGTTAAGAATATATTTTCTCAAAAAGCAACAAAAGGTGTTAGCGAGTAATTCGACTGGAATTTTAAAAATAGTCAGGGGAGACAACAGAGCTTAACTCACTACTGTTGTGAGGCTTTTGGTGCTGCACCTGATGTGAGACAATTTGACTGCTTCTGTACTTTGGTTGTGAGTGTAAACAATGTGGATGAGTCGGAGTCACTGTTGCCGCTCCAGCCCAGCTGCGCTATGGCCACGAACACACCAGCCATTGCCTTCCATCTCGCGATTACAGCATGAGATGTACAAGTCGCTCAACGTTCTCACACAAGCCACGCAGCCATGTTGCGAAGTCCAAGATGGCGGGTCGGGGAATACGGAGTACTGGGTAAAATATAGGCCCACCTTGACTAAGCAAATGCTGTGAATGAAAGTTAACTTTTGTGACTTCTGCAAGTAGATGAGAGCAAAACGGATCACCTCCAATGAACAATATAATAATTGCTTCAGAACTTTGTTTTGAAGTTACTAAACTTAACAGATTTGTTACCGGAACAGATTATTTTTGTGATAAGTAATTTTTTTAAAGAGTTCAAATTAAGAACAAGCTCAAAATTGTATTTTGTGCGCATTAAATATGTTTTGCCTCAATCTGCTTGATTATCTGGATTTTTACCACCCTGTGCCATATTTCTCGACTACTCTCTTTTAACTTCGAAGTGCAACTTATTTTTTAATCTTGTTTTTCGGTGGTAAGTTTTTTATATTTTATCGAGGGAAATAGGAATACTTCTGTCAAATAGTTGAAGTTTATAGTAAATTGCGTTTCAGATCTAAGAATGAGCTCAGTTTGGAGCTACAACTACAGTACTAAATGGCATTCCAAAACACCCAAGCTTGCTGTATTGAGTTTTTTATGTCCGACTTCCTAATAACTCTAAAATTGGTATTTGAAATATGCTTAATTTTACTACAGCGCTTAGCAGAGTCGTAGCAGATTGATAATAAATGAATTCAGTGAGTTACTGGACTGAAAATTAGGACGAGACTGCGAGGTCACGCGCTCCATCTTAGCGATAGAACTCGTGAAGGCCAAACTGCACTGCTGGATACGTTGTGCTGGCGTTCAAGCGAGTGAAACGGGGCCCAGCATACGAGCCTGGAGGTCATGAGGTCTCCATTTCAGAATAACAGTACGATAAGGCGAGGAAAGACGCTTCACAAGCAGCCCGACGGAATATGAGGCCAAAGAGGCCACTTTCCTAGAAGTTACGAAGTAGCTGTCGCAGTTGACGTGGTGCTGCTGTAGGTGGCACGAGATTATCCGGCTGGAGCACTCGGTAGAGGCATAGAACCGAAAAATTAAAACTAAAAACAACAGCCGTCCTCGACACTAAATATTCGTGCGACGTCACCCCTGAAGAGATTGCTGCAGCAATAAAGGCACAAAACCTGGTAAGGCTCCTGGTTCTGATGACGTCAAGTTTGGTAAATATACGAGGATCAGGTTAGCAAGTTTCTTCACCTGACTATTCAAGACGGGAAACATTCACCAACCCCCCCGTCGGAGGTTCGAGTCCTCCCTTGTGCATGGGTGTGTGTGTTGTCCTTAGTGTAAGTCAGTTTAAGTCAGATTAAGTAGTGTGTAAGCCTAGGGACCGATGACCTCAGCAGTTTGATCCCATAAAACTTACAACAAATTTCCAAATATTCCCCAAAGCTATCCCCCCCCCCCCCCCCCCCCCCCCCCCCCCCCGCCCAGCACTCAGTGTGATACATGACCTTTTGGAACGAGCGTTGCCTAACAGGATACGTCACACAATACGTTACAAGCCAGCTTTCGCCCCAACCGAAGCTGTGCAGAACAAGTCCTGCCTCTCACATCACACACTGAAGTGAACTTTCAAAAGAATCTGAAAATATCTCTGGCTCTAATTGATTTATCAGCAAGCTACGATACCGTCTGCCGACGAGGCCTACTCTATAAACCGATTAATATAGCCTCATCCCAAAAAGTTATAAAGCTTACCGAAAAAACGTGATTGGTAACAGAGGATTCCAGGTCATCATGGAAATTAAGATCAGTAGCCAGGAAATCCTTCAAAACGGCTTACCTCAAAGCTCGGCGTTAGCTCCACAGTGCCGATATGCCAGAAATAGTTTGTAATAAATTTAGTTATGCTGATGATTAGGCTACAGAAACAACACATACTCTGAAACTTCCTGGCAGATTAAAACTGTGTGCCGGACCGAGACTCGAACTCGGGACCTTTGCCTTTCGCGGGCAAGTGTTCTACCAACTGAGCTACCCAAGCACGACTCACGACACGTCCTCACAGCTTTACTTCTACCAGTAACTCGTCTCCTACCTTCCAAACTTTACAGAAGCTCTCCTACGAACCTTACAGAACTAGCACTCCTGAAAGAAAGGATATTGCGGAAACATGGCTTAGCCACAGCCTGGGAGATGTTTCCAGAATGAGATTTTCACTCTGCAGCGGAGTGTGCGCTGATATGAAACTTCCTGGCAGATTAAAACTGTGTGCCGGCCCGAGACTTGAACTCGGGACCTTTGCCTTTCGCGGGCAAGTGCTCTACCAACTGACCTACCCAAGCGCGACTCCGCTGCAGAGAAGACATCCGGAAGTCTGATTTGTCTGCATTGGCGAAAGACCTCTGAAAATGACGACATACTCCTAATACTGCTAAAACGGAAGTGAGTTGCTTCCATACAAATAACAGAAAATCCAATAGATCTCTGGAAGTCTGTATTTGATGACATGCCTTAACAACAGTAAGGAACCAGTATATCTGGCTGTCAGGGTAGACAGAACCCCGTCTTTTAAATCGCCCCTAAAAAAAAAAAAAAAAAAAAAAAAAAAAAAAAAAAAAAAAAAAAAAAAAAAAAACGCTGCTAAGCTGAGGACAAGAAATAATCTCGTTTAAAAACTTTGTGGAACCACATGGGGGTCTTCAGCGTCAACTCTGTGAACTGCATTGAGCTTCGTATTCTCCACGGTATAGTGCTATGAACCAGGATGGTTGAATAGCGCTCTTGTAAACAAAATTTATGTCCAACTCAGTAATACTCTGCGTATCAATTCGAGAGCAATTAGGTTTACTCCCACCATGTGGCTCCATGTTCTCACACACTACCCCCAAATGTGCAAGGAGAGAAGTCTTGATCAGTGAATATAACAAGGCCTTAGCAAACTGTGGACTACTGGTGCATTCTGACATCTCAGAATGAACATACTTCGTTCAAGACATCCTTCCCTTGCAGTTGCAAACAACCTCACTGGTATTAACGTCACCAATTCCTGAAGGAGAGAATGGCTCCAGAATGCACCACTAACGTGTCAGTTATTGCCTTATATTACCGAGATAGACCCTGTATTTGATCAACCCCGCGATATATGTTCGACTCTCAACAGACTGAGAATGGGACACGGAAGATGTGCAGATTTACTATTTTAATGGATGGAACTGTTACCACCAGCATGCGACATTGTCGCTCCGAGACAGACTACGCAACACATCAGGAAAGACTGCTGCATCAGGACGCACTCGTAAACATAAGGTTATCAGGAATTGCTGATGGCAGCCTCACATTGCAGCAAATATTTACAAGGACTAGATGTTTTTTCTGATTACGTATTAAGTGTTTACAAATAATGAAATGTAATTCAACATTCAAACGTACTTAGATGCCATAAGCTAAATAAACAAATTAAAAATATTCATTCAGCGTAAGATGCTTTATACATACGTGTTATAGCATGTTGTTGTTGTTGTTGTGGTCTTCAGTCCTGAGACTGGTTTGATGCAGCTCTCCATGCTACTCTATCCTGTGCAAGCTTCTTCATCTTCCAGTACCGACTGCAGCCTACATCGTTCTGAATCTGCTTAGTGTATTCATCTCTTGGTCTCCCTCTACGATTTTTACCCTCCACGCTGCCCTCCAATACTAAATTGGTGATCCCCTGATGTCTCAGAACATGTCCTACCAACCGATCCCTTCTTCTAGTCAAGTTGTGCCCACAAGCTCCTCTTCTCCCCAATTCTATTCAATACCTTCTCATTAGTTATGTGATCTACCCATCTAATCTTCAGCATTCTTCTGTAGCACCACATTTCGAAAGCTTCTATTCTCTTCTTGTCTAAACTATTTATCGTCCATGTTTCACTTGCGTACATGGCTACACTCCGTACAAATATTTTCAGAAACGACTTCCTGACATTTAAAACTATACTCGATGTTAACAAATTTTTCTTCTTCAGAAACGCTTTCCTTGCCATTGCCAGTCTACATTTTATATCCCCTCTACTTCGACCATCATCAGTTATTTTGCTCCCCAAATAGCAAAACTCCTTTACTACTTTAAGTGTCTCATTTCCTAATCTAATTCCCTCAGCATCACCCGACTTAATTCGACTACATTCCATTATCTTCGTTTTGCTTTTGTTGATGTTCATCTAATACCCTCCTTTCAAGACACTGTCCATTCCGTTCAACTGCTCTTCCAAGTCCTTTGCTGTCTCTGACAGAATTACAATGTCATCGGCGAACCTCAAAGTTTTTAGTTCTTCTCCGTGGATTTCAATACCTACTCCGAGCTTCTCTTTTGTTTCCTTTATTGCTTACTCAATATACAGATTGTATAACATCGGGGATAGGCTACAACCCTGTCTCACTCCCTTCCCAACCACTGCTTCCCTTTCATACCCCTCGACTCTTATAACTGCCGTCTGGTTTCTGTACAAATTGTAAATAGCCTTTCGCTCCCTGTATTTTACCCCTGCCACCTTTAGAATTTGAAAGAGAGTATTCCAATCAACATTGTCAAAAGTTTTCTCTAAGTCTACAAATGCTAGAAACGTAGGTTTGCCTTTCCTTAATCTTTCTTCTAAGATAAGTCGTAGGGTCAGTATTGCCTCACGTGTTCCAACATTTCTACGGAATCCGAACTGATATTCCCCGAGGTCGGTTTCTATCAGTTTTCCATTCGTCTGTAAAGAATTCGCGTTAGTATTTTGCAGCTGTGACTTATTAAACTGACAGTTCGGTAATTTTCACATCCGTCAACACCTGCTTTCTTTGGGATTGGATTTATTATATTCTTCTTGAAGTCTGAGGGTATTTCGCCTGTCTCATACATCTTGCTCACCAGATGGTAGAGTTTTGTCAGGACTGGCTCTCCCAAGGCTGTCAGTAGTTCTAATGGAATGTTGTCTACTCCGGGGGCATATTCCATCATAAAAGTTTGAGAAAGGTGGTCATACACAAACAGTCACGGTCCAGTAAGAATACTCAGAAGCTTAAAAACTACTGACCTTGTAACTCAGTATAAAGTGCACGTGATGCAAGAGAACGAGCACAAGACATAATGTCACTGGGTTAACTCAATGACGAACACACCAAGTCTATAATAGGTAAGGTTTCTGGAAGACCTTGGTTCAATGAATTCGAAGGTAGAGTTCTATGTACTGACTTGGCAGTAAATCCTAAGAAATTTTGGTCTTATGTCAAAGCGGTAGGTGGACCGAAACAAAATGTCCAGACACTCTGTGACCAAAATGGTAATGAAACAGAGGATGACGGACTAAAGGCTGAAATACTAAATTTCTTTTTCCAAAGCTGTTTTACGGAGCAAGACTGCACTGTAGTTCCTTCTGTAGATTGTCACACAGATGACAAAATGGTAGATATAGATCAGCTGTTCAACTGCTCTGTAATGGCATGGAACCTGTGCAGATGGAGTGATATGAGACTCCTGACACGTCTAGATACGATCCTGACAGGTGACACGTACGTAAGCATCCTGTCTGATCACCTGCATCCATTAATGTCCGTTGTACATTCTGACGGACTTTGGCAATTCCAGCACGACAATGCAACACCACACACGTCTGGAATTGCTACAGAGTGGAACACACTTCTGAGGTTAAAGACTTCCGCTGGCCACCAAACTCCCCAAACATGAACATTATTGGCGTATCTGGGATGCCTTGCAACCAGCTGTTCACAAGAGATCCCCAGCCCATCGTGCTCCTACGGATTTACGGACGCCCTGAGGGACTCATTTTGTCAGTTCCCTCCAGCAATACTTCAGACATTAGTCGAGTCCATGCGATATCGTGCTGCGGCACATCAGCGTGCTCGCGGTGGCCCTACACAATATTAGGTAGGTGTACCAGTTTCTTCAGGGTAGTTGCGGAGCTATCGTTTTCATTATGTCTTATAATGACGTATACTACGCTGCGCGCTCAGCGGAAATTACTTTTTCGGACAGCATTTTACTTTCAGCGATCTATCAGGTTTTCTCGATGTGAGTGCTTTAACGGTGTGATTTCGGGTGTTCAATCGACTTGCTGAGTTCACAATTCCGAACGATATTTCGACGATCTTTTCTGTTGTCTGCTTCTGGTACTGCAAGCTGTGTTACTCGCTGCCTGGACTCCAACCCATACCCTAGTACGTTTTGCTTGCAAGATTGTCGGGCGTTGCGTTGAATGTTGTCGTGGATACCGCTCATTATTTCAACCGACTCTCGCACCTGAAGATGAAGAGCAGCTGACAGTCTAAAAGACTGTGCAATTTCCACGACACCGTCCGACGCAACTCCTGAGAACCTTCCAACTACCACACTGGGAGTGCCTCGAAAAGCACATTCTACACTCCTGGAAATGGAAAAAAGAACACATTGACACCGGTATGTCAGACCCACCATACTTGCTCCGGACACTGCGAGAGGGCTGTACAAGCAATGATCACACGCACGGCACAGCGGACACACCAGGAACCGCGGTGTTGGCCGTCGAATGGCGCTAGCTGCGCAGCATTTGTGCACCGCCGCCGTCAGTGTCAGCCAGTTTGCCGTGGCATACGGAGCTCCATCGCAGTCTTTAACACTGGTAGCATGCCGCGACAGCGTGGACGTGAACCGTATGTGCAGTTGACGGACTTTGAGCGAGGGCGTATAGTGGGCATGCGGGAGGCCGGGTGGACGTACCGCCGAATTGCTCAACACGTGGGGCGTGAGGTCTCCACAGTACATCGATGTTGTCGCCAGTGGTCGGCGGAAGGTGCACGTGCCCGTCGACCTGGGACCGGACCGCAGCGACGCACGGATGCACGCCAAAACCGTAGGATCCTACGCAGTGCCGTAGGGGACCGCACCGCCACTTCCCAGCAAATTAGGGACACTGTTGCTCCTGGGGTATCGGCGAGGACCATTCGCAACCGTCTCCATGAAGCTGGGCTACGGTCCCGCACACCGTTAGGCCGTCTTCCGCTCACGCCCCAACATCGTGCAGCCCGCCTCCAGTGGTGTCGCGACAGGCGTGAATGGAGGGACGAATGGAGACGTGTCGTCTTCAGCGATGAGAGTCGCTTCTGCCTTGGTGCCAATGATGGTCGTATGCGTGTTTGGCGCCGTGCAGGTGAGCGCCACAATCAGGACTGCATACGACCGAGGCACACAGGGCCAACACCAGGCATCATGGTGTGGGGAGCGATCTCCTACACTGGCCGTACACCACTGGTGATCGTCGAGGGGACACTGAATAGTGCACGGTACATCCAAACCGTCATCGAACCCATCGTTCTACCATTCCTAGACCGGCAAGGGAACTTGCTGTTCCAACAGGACAATGCACGTCCGCATGTATCCCGTGCCACCCAACGTGCTCTAGAAGGTGTAAGTCAACTACCCTGGCCAGCAAGATCTCCGGATCTGTCCCCCATTGAGCATGTTTGGGACTGGATAAAGCGTCGTCTCACGCGGTCTGCACGTCCAGCACGAACGCTGGTCCAACTGAGGCGCCAAGTGGAAATGGCATGGCAAGCCGTTCCACAGGACTACATCCAGCATCTCTACGATCGTCTCCATGGGAGAATAGCAGCCTGCATTGCTGCGAAAGGTGGATATACACTGTACTAGTGCCGACATTGTGCATGCTCTGTTGCCTGTGTCTATGTGCCTGTGTTTCTGTCAGTGTGATCATGTGATGTATCTGACCCCAGGAATGAGTCATTAAAGTTTCCCCTTCCTGGGACAATGAATTCACGGTGTTCTTATTTCAATTTCCAGGATTGTATTTTCCGCATCAAAATACAAGAACCACCGTTCTTGGATTATTGCGTTTTCATTGCTGTACAGTCTTTAAGGAACCTATCAAGTAAAGTGGAATGGATAGTGTCTTGAAAGGAGGGTATAAAATGAACATCAACAAAAGCAAAACGAGAATAATGGAATGTAGTCGAATTAAGTCGGCTGATGCTGAGGGAATTAGATTAGGAAATGAGACACTTAAAGTAGTAAAGGAATTTTGCTATTTGGGGAGCAAAATAACTGATGATCGTCGAAGTAGAGAGGATATAAAATGTAGACTGGCAATGGGAAGGAAAGCGTTTCTGAAGAAGAGGAATTTGTTAACATCGAGTATAGATTTAAGTGTCAGGAAGTCATTTCTAAAAGTATTTGTATGGAGTGTAGCCTTTTATGGAAGTGAAACATGGACGACAAATAGTTTAAACAAGAAGAGAATAGAAGCTTTTGAAATGTGGTGCTACAGAAGAATGCTAAAGATTAGATGGGTAGATCACATAACTAATGAGGAAGTATTGAATAGGATTGGGGAGAAGAGAAGTTTGTGGCACAACTTGACTAGAAGAAGGGATAGGTTGGTAGGACATGTGTTGAGGCATCAAGAGATCACCAATTTAGTATTGCAGAGCGGTGTGGCGGGTAAAAATCGAGAGGGAGACCAAGAGATGAATACACTAACCAAATTCAGAAGGATGTAGGTTGCAGTAGGTACTGGGAGATGAAGAAGCTTGCACAGGATAGAGTAGCATGGAGAGCTACATCAAACCAGCCTCAGGACTGAAAACCACAACAACAACATCAAGTAAAGTAACTGATCACGTGCAGCGCGCCTCCAATGGTGTCGCGGAAGAAGCATTTGGAAGGATATATAGCATAAAATCGAGTTTAACGATGATCTCAGATACCATGCAAGTGCGGCGTCGATTAGGAGAATGGAGAATATCAGAGTGCGTCAGGCAGCGGCGTACAGGGTAAGTTACTGGTATCATAGCATACACAGAGCGTATGTTTCTAGTGTTTGTTGAAGGAATACTGAAGAGTACAGCATACACCCTGATACAATGAGGTCACCAAAGTCATGGAGTACCTCCTAATATCCCGTCGGACCTCCTTTTGCCCGGTGTTGTGCAGCATCTCGAAGTGGTATGCACTCAACGAGTCGCTGGAATTCCCCCGCAGAAGTATGGAGCCATACTGCCTCTCTGGCCGCCCACAATTGCGACAGTGCTGCTGGTGCGAGATTTTGCGCGTGATCTGACTTTTCAATTATGTCCCATAAACATTTGATGGGTGGCCAAATAATTCCCTCGGATTGTCCGGCATGTTCTTCAAACCAATCACAAACAACTGTGGACCGATGACATGGCACACTGTCATACATAAAAATTCCATCGTTGTTTGAGAAGTCCACGAATGACTACAAATGGTCTCCAAGTAGCCGACATAACCATTTCCAGTCAATGATCGGTTCAAGTGGACCAAAAGAGCCAGTCCATTCCATTTAAACATACCCACACCATTATGGAGCCGCCACCAGGTTTCACAATGCCTTGTTGGCATCTTGGGTCGGGAACGCTTATGCAGATCTTGGTGCCTCTCGCGTCCATCTAGAAAAGATAACCTGAAGATGCCTAAATAAGGCGAAACGCGTCGTTGAAAAATAAACCTGAAGATGCCTAAATAAGGTGAAACGCGTCGTTGAAAAATTAAAAAAATAAAATTGTAACCAAGACTGTTTTTTAACCAATACTATTAAGCACGGGTTTGCTATTATGCCACATATGGACTGGAAGAATTTCTATACGTGAAGTAGTAAATTATGTGACGTGTTCGTGGGAAGACTGTTCAGAGGAGAGAGAAAACAACTAGCATATTGATATGTGTACATATTAAGGCAACACATACAAAAATATCTGCACTTATATAGATTACATTCTGTATAAATATAAAGGAATGTTAAAACATAACAAAATAAACTGTCCTCTTTTTACATATGAGATAACGTAAATGTTGATTTTAAAATTAGTAAGGCGATTTTCTTCTTGTTAGTTTTCTTTATTAACGGGTGTAAATAGCCGCAAAATCCCGTTCCACAAATGTCTTAGTTTTGCTCACCTACATGAGCCACTTATGTAATGCCGAGAACTATAAAAATAGAAAAACCGGATCTTACACTGAGGTAAAGCGACAATCGTTCTTCCTGCAGACCAGCCACAAATGCAATAGGAAAGGGATTATTTAGTTAGTAATTGCCATGTAGCGTTGATCTTGTTCACCATGTCTTGGTGATGATTGAAGTTTAAAATAATGGTACATCTTCTCACAAAGCACATAGTCCGCCTCCATAGCTGAGTGGCCAGCGTGGCAGACTGCCATGTGAGGGGCCCGGGTTCTATTTCCGGCCGGGTTAGATAGTTTCTCCGCTCGGGGAGTACATTTTGTTGCCTCCGTCATCATTCCATCGTCATTGACATGCAAGTCGTCCTAAGTGGCGTCAGATAAAAAGACTTGCACCGAGCAAATAAAATATACAGAACATATAGTTACATTGAAGGGCCAAAGAAACTGGTATAGGAATGCGTATTCAAATACAGAGATACGTAAACAGGCAGAAGACGGCACTGCAGTCGGCAACACCTATAGAAGACAACAAGTGTCTGGTGAAGTTGTTAGATCGGTTACTGCCACTACAATGGCAGGTTATCAAGATTTAAGTGAGTTTGAACGTGGTGTTACAGTCGGCGCACAAGCGATGGGACACAGCATTTTCAAGGTAGCGATGAAGTGTGGATTTTCCCGTACGACCATTTCACAGGAAATGGAAACCGGTAAAACATCAAATCTCCGACATCGCTGCGGCCGGAAAAAGATCCCGGAAGAACGGACCAACGACGACTGAAGAGAATCGTACAACGTGACAGAAGTGCAACCCTTCCGCAAACTGCTGCAGATTTAAATGTTGGGCCATCAACAAGTGTCAGCATGCGAACCATTCAACGAAACATCATCGATATGAGCTTTCGGAGCTCAAGGCCCACTCGTGTGCCGTTGATGATTGTACCACACAAAGCTGTACGCCTCGCCTCGGGCTGTCAACACCGACATTGTACTCTTGGTAACTGGAAACATATTGCTTGGTCGGGCAAGTCTCGTTTCAAATTATATCGAGCGGATGAACGTGTACGGGTATGGAGACAACCTCATGAATACATGGACCCTGCATGTCAGCAGGGCACTGTTCAAACAGGTGGAGGCTCTGTGACGGTGTGGGGCGAATGCAGTTGGATTGATATGGGACCCCTGATACATCTAGATAAGACTCTGACAGGTGACTCGTACGTAAGCATCCTGTCTGATCATCTGCATCCATTCATGTCCATTGTGCACTCCGACGGACTTGGACAATTCCAGCAGGAGAATCCACACATGTACATTCCGACGTAGTTGGGCAATGCCAGAAGGACAATGCGCCATCTCACACATTCAGAATTGCTACGGGATGGCTCAAGGAATACTCTTTTGAGTTTAAACACTTCCGCTGGCCACCACACTCCCCAGACATGAACATTATTGAGTATATCCGGGATGCCTTGCAACGTGCTGTTCAGAAGAGATCTCCACCCCCTCGTACTCCTACGCATTTATGGGCAGCCCTGCAAGATTCGTGGTGTCAGTTCGGTCCAGCACTACTTCAGACATTAGTCGAGTCCATGCCACGTCCTGCTGCGGCATTTCTGCGTGCACGCGGGAGGTCCTACACAATATTAGGCAGGTGTACCAGTTTCTTTGGTTGTTCAGTGTACATGCAGGCTACAATGGTTATTAAAACAAAAATGACCTCATGAAATTTTCTTCATGGGAGTTTCCTCATGGAATAACATTCATTATAAAGAAAATTCGTTTTAGTTTGTTTCTAAAATTTTCGTAGTGTCTATCAACAGCTTCAATTCATTATGTAAGTGGGCGAATTCCATATGTTGACTTGCGTACACGGACCTGCGAGACAGCTACTTTGTGTAGGCTGCATGCAAATCAGGCAAAAGGCAATACAGGTCGTTCGGATACTTTTGGGTTCGATAGTACACTGCTATCAGAGAATCCTTTGTCTCGTAAGCCCAATCTTTATTAAGGCTCATTTGAATCGCCTCGGTATGGAGGAGAACAAAACCTGGAAACCAACCACAACGCGTTCATCTTAGTCACTGTAGCGCCGATTACATCACAGAATAAAGTCACTTTGTGATAACAGATGTATACTTTTGTTTGCTGCATCGGAAGTTGTTCGCAGGGCAACTAAGCAGCTGTATAGGTTGTAAAATGACGCTGGTAGTCATGGTCTTCAGTGCTTCTACTTGATGTGACTGTGACAGGACTGAAACGGTTCTCGGTGTCCTTGGGATCTACCGAAATTATTTAAGTGCCACGACAGCGTGAGATTGTGCAGTGGGTGACATTTCAGTCCGATTAGGTTTTTCGCGGTTTCAAATAAATCAGTTGAAAGTCTGAATCGTTCTTTGGAAGAGGCCGTGGCAAGTTTGTGGTCCATCTCCAATGACCTTGGTCTTGACGAGTCCTTGAACCCTAGCCTTCCCATGTTTCCCTGTCGGTTGCTGTTGCCCCTGCCCCTCCACTGTCATTCCCTTTTCCCTCCACAGATAGTCGGTCAGAATCGCTATTCAGAGATATTACCGTATACAACTCCAGCCTGTCGTGAGCCCCTGTAACAAAGGCCATCGGCATTCATCGTGACACCACGCTTGTGTTGGTGGCTTTGTGGGCCTCTTATCGGTTAACCGACTGGACGACTGTTGATCTAGCGGAGCCGCCGTGAGAACTTCGTTACAGCGTCACTTTCCGTACTTTTGTTCCAAGAGGCGAAGAGCCGCGCCTGGCAATGAGATATCGTGGTATTTGACCCTAACGGTGCTGCTCACCTACCCTATGGTCCCGCCGGAACTGAAAGAGAAGATACTTGCAAGAAAACATGAATTTTACAATCGAGACTTGACGGTCGCAGCATTGAAACAGTGTTCCCAAATTAGATCCTTCGACCTTTCTGGGGGTCTTCCACAAGCTTTACACCAATTACGGCTTTTAGTTGCACCAATGAGAGCTGTTTGAAAAAACAAATCTCTTCTTAAACCATTTCTTTCGTCTTACGCCCAAACAAAAGGCCTGGGCCTTGTACTGAATCAACTCTTTTTTTTCATGGTGAACAGTGAATGTATCTTCGAACAACATGTGAGCCTATTGATTTGTTTTCTCTCCCCAAACATTTCTACATTCACAAGTTTATCCATTTGCGACTTGTCCATGGCAGTTATCGATTACAGTAAATTGTGTCACACTGCTTTATTAAATGCTACCCGTTTAATCTCCAAAACTGATAGCATTTAGTGAAGGACATTGTGGCAGAGCTGAAATCTCATTCGCTGTAAATTTTATATTCAGTCAGGCTCAGGTTTTCATGCATTCACCCCCTAAACCTTTCATCATCCTCCATATCACTCTCTTCTGCTTGCCCACTTTACAGAATGTAAGGAAACAAATTCCTTAGACTGTGGACTTTGTTATTTGTTTTGACGTGGAGGTCTCTTGCAGAAGAAGGAAGGACAGACAGTTAAGAGTTTAACACCCCATCGACTTCGAGGTAGAACAGTGACTCAGCTGTACTAGGCTGGAGGAAGAAGACGGTAATAGACTTGAAGAGCCATTTTAGGGAACTGGAGAAAATTCATATTTCAGTGCTACCTCCAAATCTGTCGATATATAAATCTTTTTTAACTGCCGGTTTCGTTCACTTGTTCATCTTATCAGAAAATTATCACTACAGCCTGTATGGAAAAGCTCTTACTCTTGTACGAAATAAAAAAAGTCATATTATGCGAATGTGTCCAGCCATCAACAGTAAAATGCATTTTACTATTGACGACAGAGACATAGGATGATTTTCATCTTATTTGACACCAAAGATAGCACGTTTCCATACAGTCTGCTGTAGATAAATTTCTGATACCTGTAAATGACAAGCTGATCGAAACCGGTAATTAACAAAGATGTATTTATCAGTACCTCTTAGCGATTCTGAAATATGACTTTTTCAAATACTTGCGAGCTGCGGGGTACCACTTGCGCAAGATATGTTTTAGAAAAAGGTCGGAAAATACTATTGACTTCCCACATGACGACTAGATGTTGATGAAGTCAGGTGATCGGTTGTGATGCTTACGTAACTCATATTTTATACAAGCATGTGGCTTTACAAAAAGAATGAACTCTTGCTTTGCGTGCACGCAGAAACTCTCTTTTTTCCTTCAAGTATTTAACAAACACAATAGTCTTCGCATTTATTTGGTCGCTTTCTGTTCGGAAATGATCGAGTGAGTATAGTCATCTATAGGCAGGAGAACGTTAACGAAAAGGCCCGAAATTCGTCTCAGAAGGCCACGCTGTCCACGGGGCTTTAATGTCTGACATGAAAAAGAATGAATATATTTCGTTCTTTACAATGTGAAAACAAGTTCTACCAGAGGGAAGATTTTTAGAAGATGCTTGCTTAAGCTTCGTGTCGCCTACGAGTGTATCGAAGTAGCGGGCACTGTAAAATGACTTGCAGTCGAAGTAGAACCGCGATCCAGAATCCACGAGTAACAGTAGATCACCCTATAACTGAGTGGGAGAGCCTGTTTAAAGGCCGAAGGAAGACAACGGCATGCCATGTTCAATAGGATGGTAGCTAGTAAAGCACTGTAGTGCTGAAACCGACTTTGACTGGTTACAGCTTCCCTTTGCTGACTATAGTATAAGTCAGTATTCGTCAGTTACAGTTTTCTGCCAGATAGCGTCAAATATTTGTCATTTATTCACATTTTATGGTAGATATTTGGTCATATGAGAGGCACCAATCAAGAAAATGTAATCTTAATGCCTTTAGTAGTCTCAGTAGGTGGATGAAATCGATAGATAGGAAGAATCTGGTATGTAGATTGAAATTTTCCATTGTTGATGGAGCTACTGAAAATGCTTTCCTAAGACTAACTTGGAAAAAAGAAATTACCTCAGACTGCTCTTCATTTTATTGTACCATCGTCGATTTGGAAGCTTCCAGCATCATCATGTGTATACATCGAATCGTTGTTCATCCTAAGACCATGTCTTACTGACATCGATTGTCCTCTTATAAGGTGCGCTGTCAAATGAAAGACCCACACAAACACTCCAGAATCCGCAGCTTGCAGCGAAACGAATCGATTACGTATCGCGTA